>NC_092119.1:4537481-4610862 GCF_045679555.1 Salvelinus alpinus
AACAGCTTCTATTACCATCAGACTGTTGAACAGCTTCTATCACCATCAGACTGTTGAACAGCTTCTATCACCATCAGACTGTTGAACAGCTTCTATTACCATCAGACTGTTGAACAGCTTCTATTACCATCAGACTGTTGAACAGCTTCTATTACCATCAGACTGTTGAACAGCTTCTATCACCATCAGACTGTTGAACAGCTTCTATTACCATCAGACTGTTGAACAGCTTCTATCACCATCAGACTGTTGAACAGCTTCTATTACCAGACCATCAGACTGTTGAACAGCTTCTATCACCATCAGACTGTTGAACAGCTTCTATTACCATCAGACTGTTGAACAGCTTCTATTACCATCAGACTGTTGAACAGCTTCTATCACCATCAGACTGTTGAACAGCTTCTATTACCATCAGACTGTTGAACAGCTTCTATCACCATCAGACTGTTGAACAGCTTCTATTACCATCAGACTGTTGAACAGCTTCTATCACCATCAGACTGTTGAACAGCTTCTATCACCAGACCATCAGACTGTTGAACAGCTTCTATCACCATCAGACTGTTGAACAGCTTCTATTACCATCAGACTGTTGAACAGCTTCTATTACCATCAGACTGTTGAACAGCTTCTATCACCATCAGACTGTTGAACAGCTTCTATCACCATCAGACTGTTGAACAGCTTCTATCACCATCAGACTGTTGAACAGCTTCTATCACCATCAGACTGTTGAACAGCTTCTATTACCATCAGACTGTTGAACAGCTTCTATCACCATCAGACTGTTGAACAGCTTCTATTACCATCAGACTGTTGAACAGCTTCTACTACCATCAGACTGTTGAACAGCCATCACTAGCCATCTACCAGGTGATGCTCACACAAAGCACACACACATCTCACCCGCACACCTCATACTCAAAAACACTTGCACATACATTCACATACACATTCACACAATCTCACACACACAGCCAACGCTGGTGTCCCATATCATAGAGACATGTGACCACTGGACACCTCACGATTCACACTGAGTATTTAAATACTGTATTCCCTACATACAGTATCAGTCAAAAGTCCGGACACACCTACTCATTCAAGGGTTTTTCTTAATTTTTACTATTTTCTACATTGTAGGATAATAGCGAAGACATCAAAACTATTAAATAACACGTATGGAATCATGTAGTAACCCAAAAAGTGTTAAACAAATTAACATGTATTTGAGATTTGAGATTCTTCAAAGTAGCCACCCTTTGCCTTGATGACAGCTTTGCAGACACTTGGCTTTCTCTAAACCAGCTTCATGAGGTAGTCACCTGGAATGCATTTCAATTAACAGGTTCATTTGTGGAATTTCTTTCCTTCTTAATGCGTTTGAGCCAATCAGTTGTGTTGTGACAAGGTAGGGGTGGTATACAGAAGATAGCCCTATTTGGTAAAAGACCAAGTCCATATTATGGCAAGAACAGCTCAAATCAGCAAAGAGAAACGACAGTCCATCATTACTTTAATACATGAAAGACAATCTGGACATTTTCAAAAAATGTGAATGTTTCTTAAAGTGCAGTCGCAAAACTATCAAGTGCTATGATGAAACTGGCTCTCATGAGGACCGCCACAGGAAAGAAAGACCCAGAGTTACCTCTGCTGCAGAGGATAAGTTCATTAGAGTTACCAGCCTCAGAAATTGCAGCCCAAATCAATGCTTCATAGAATTAAAGTAACAGACACATCTCAACATCAACTGTTCAGAGGAGACTGTGTGAATCAGGCCTTCATGGTCGAATTGCTGCAAATAAACCACTACTAAATGACACCAATAAGAAGAAGAGACTTGATTGGGCCAAGAAACATGATCAATCGACATTAGACCGGTGGAAATCTGTCATTTGGTCTGATGAGTCCAAATTTGAAATTTTTCGTCTTTGTGAGACGCAGAGTAGGTGAACAGAGGATCTCTGCATGTGTGGTTCCCACCGTGAAGCATGGAGGAGGTGGTGTGATGGTGTGGTTCCCACCGTGAAGCATGGAGGAGGTGGTGTGATGGTGTGGTTCCCACCGTGAAGCATGGAGGAGGAGGTGTGATGGTGTGGTTCCCACTGTGTAGCATGGAGGAGGTGGTGTGATGGTGTGGTTCCCACCGTGAAGCATGGAGGAGGAGGTGTGATGGTGTGGTTCCCACCGTGAAGCATGGAGGAGGAGGTGTGATGGTGTGGTTCCCACCGTGAAGCATGGAGGAGGAGGTGTGATGGTGTGGTTCCCACCGTGAAGCATGGAGGAGGTGGTGTGATCCTCGTCTGTAGAACCTGAGAAACAGCATGACATGAGGCCCATCCTCGTCTGTAGAACCTGAGGCCCATCCTCGTCTGTAGAACATGAGGCCCATCCTCGTCTGTAGAACATGAGGCCCATCCTCGTCTGTAGAACCTGAGAAAGAACATGACATGAGGCCCGTCCTCGTTTGTAGAACCTGAGAAACAGCATGACATGAGGCCCATCCTCGTCTGTAGAACATGAGGCCCATCCTCGTCTGTAGAACCTGAGGCCCATCATCGTCTGTAGAACCTGAGGCCCATCCTCATCTGTAGAACCTGAGAAACAGCATGACATGAGGCCCATCCTCGTCTGTAGAACATGAGGCCCATCCTCATCTGTAGAACCTGAGAAACAGCATGACATGAGGCCCATCCTCGTCTGTAGAACATGAGGCCCATCCTCGTCTGTAGAACCTGAGGCCCATCCTCATCTGTAGAACCTGAGAAACAGCATGACATGAGGCCCATCCTCGTCTGTAGAACATGAGGCCCATCCTCGTCTGTAGAACCTGAGGCCCATCCTCATCTGTAGAACCTGAGAAACAGCATGACATGAGGCCCATCCTCGTCTGTAGAACATGAGGCCCATCCTCATCTGTAGAACATGAGGCCCATCCGCGTCTGTAGAACATGAGGCCCATCCTAGTCTGTAGAACATGAGGCCCATCCTCATCTGTAGAACCTGAGAAACAGCATGACATGAGGCCCATCCTCGTCTGTAGAACCTGAGAAACAGCATGACATGAGGCCCATCCTCGTCTGTAGAACCTGAGGCCCATCCTCGTCTGTAGAACCTGAGAAACAGCATGACATGAGGCCCATCCTCGTCTGTAGAACCTGAGAAACAGCATGACATGAGGCCCATCCTCGTCTGTAGAACCTGAGGCCCATCCTCGTCTGTAGAACCTGAGAAACAGCATGACATGAGGCCCATCCTCGTCTGTAGAACATGAGGCCCATCCTCGTCTGTAGAACCTGAGAAACAGCATGACATGAGGCCCATCCTCGTCTGTAGAACCTGAGAAACAGCATGACATGAGGCCCATCCTCGTCTGTAGAACCTGAGGCCCATCCTCGTCTGTAGAACCTGAGAAACAGCATGACATGAGGCCCATCCTCGTCTGTAGAACCTGAGAAACAGCATGACATGAGGCCCATCCTCGTCTGTAGAACCTGAGGCCCATCCTCGTCTGTAGAACCTGAGAAACAGCATGACATGAGGCCCATCCTCGTCTGTAGAACATGAGGCCCATCCTCATCTGTAGAACCTGAGAAACAGCATGACATGAGGCCCATCCTCGTCTGTAGAACCTGAGGCCCATCCTCGTCTGTAGAACATGAGGCCCGTCCTCGTTTGTAGAACCTGAGAAACAGCATGACATGAGGCCCATCCTCGTCTGTAGAACCTGAGGCCCATCCTCGTCTGTAGAACCTGAGGCCCATCCTCATCTGTAGAACCTGAGAAACAGCATGACATGAGGCCCATCCTCGTCTGTAGAACATGAGGCCCATCCTCGTCTGTAGAACCTGAGGCCCATCCTCGTCTGTAGAACCTGAGGCCCATCCTCGTCTGTAGAACCTGAGAAACAGCATGACATGAGGCCCATCCTCGTCTGTAGAACATGAGGCCCATCCTCGTCTGTAGAACATGAGGCCCATCCTCATCTGTAGAACCTGAGGCCCATCCTCGTCTGTAGAACCTGAGGCCCATCCTCGTCTGTAGAACCTGAGGCCCATCCTCATCTGTAGAACCTGAGGCCCATCCTCGTCTGTAGAACCTGAGGCCCATCCTCGTCTGTAGAACCTGAGGCCCATCCTCGTCTGTAGAACATGAGGCCCATCCTCGTCTGTAGAACATGAGGCCCATCCTCGTCTGTAGAACATGAGGCCCATCCTCGTCTGTAGAACATGAGGCCCATCCTCGTCTGTAGAACATGAGGCCCATCCTCGTCTGTAGAACATGAGGCCCATCCTCGTCTGTAGAACATGAGGCCCATCCTCATCTGTAGAACATGAGGCCCATCCTCGTCTGTAGAACATGAGGCCCATCCTCGTCTGTAGAACCTGAGAAACAGCATGACATGAGGCCCATGGAGAGACATGGAGCAACATTGTTAAAAGGAATTGGCTCATCAGAAAAGAGTTCATTAAGAACTAGTAATATATTGGGGTTGTTCAACATTGCATTTTGGGTAAATCATGAGTGACTGACTTAATCTACAAATAATAAATTAGTAGTTATGAAGCAAGGTGATGTAAATCAGTGCCTGCAGTCGCTTGCACTAAAATATCGAACAAGCAACAATTACTTTATACAATTAAGCCATGGACGAGTTAGTAGTCAACCTATTAGTGCAAACGTCATAACAATGCAATATAGGCGGCAAAGCTGCGCAGTTCGTGTCCTTCCGTACCCGCCCCCGGGCATACGTCCACCCAGGGGTGGGCCAGATAGGGCAGGTTACATTCAGGAGGTTCTGAGCAGCTCAATGAATATTCAACAAAAAGTAAGAATCTTACGTGATCTGTCTTCATATAGTAGGCTCGGCTAGTGTAGCTTAACGTTCAGAAATAAACTAGAGCCTAGTTCTCAAATGAGTGCGTACAATTCTTCTTCGAGAGAAGAGATATATCATATATCATATAAGGAATGATATATTGAATGATATATCTACCAGTTTGGTCTATAATTTGAACGAGTGTAGGCTATTTTGCTGAGTTGCAGTGTTGAGCCCATAGTTGAGCTGAGATCGAGGTGAGCTGTTGTCTGTCCCTCGTGATCTTCCTGATTAATCAGCACAAGCTTAATAATAGTTCCAGCGCGAGCGAGACATAATCCCGATTAACATTAGCCGCCCCGAGGGCAAATAATAGCCTACCCCAAAACCACACGCGTGCACGCACGCACACACACAACCCCCGACTCAGGCCGAAAAGAGGAGGATAGATAATGTTTATTTCTCTATACGGGGAGTGGTGTTCAGATTAAGTAAACGAAAGCATTATCGGGCGTATAGTTCGAGGAGAGACCTGAATGCGCGTGCTCCATGGTACGGTCTAAACGGAGCGCACAGTTGTGTGTGAACGTTTACGTGAGAGCTTGTGTGTGTGTGTGTGTGTGTCCAGAACTACACAAACCACCCTGCCTCTGTAAATCATATTATTGTCTGTGAATTCCTGTCCTCTGGCGGACAAGATGTGAGTGAAACGGAAATCGATAGGGGAGGAACCTCGTGGGAGCAGGCTTTATACAATCTGTTAACCCTCGCGCTGCTCCTGTCCCATGCGGGGACATGGTTGAAGGACGGGAACACGTTTTTCCCATACTATCTTAGGGTACTAACTTATCATTCTCAGCACTATCGACCAAGATCAGGAAAAGAGAAAAGAGAGGAACATAAACGTTTTCCAAAACGAGAGGACTGAGTGAACGGCATAGGGCGACCGGGGCCAGGGCTCCTTACTGATCCGGTGTAAATATGACGTCTCTGTTCGGTTCAGCTCGCGCTCTGAACGCTGTTCTGATCAAAGACAACCCGGGATAATAGAAAAATACTCCAGGGACCTCAACACACACAAACACACACACACACACACACACACACACACACACACTCCACAGAGCGCGCGGCACAGCACAAGCCATCCAGCATGACAGCGCGAGCAGCAGCGGAGGAGCTCACCACAGACGAGCAACAGAACCTCTTCATCAGCGTGAGATGAGGTCTAGAGACTTGTTAATAAAGTTGTATCGGTCATTAATTTATCCAGGCACACTTCTACGGCCGCTCGGTCGGCACCTTCAGCAGAGGAGCACCAGATATAAGACAGCGCACGGTGCTGGGAACTACTGCACTTGTGAAAAGAAGACGCACGGCGCACTACTATCAGGGGAAAGTTGTGCGCAGCACCGGAGCTGGGGGATACCTATTTGGAAACGGACAGACGACGCACTGCGAGGACAACAAGCTGTGTTGTGTGTATTGGAGTGTGTCTGTGTGTCTAGTTGGAGTGCGTATTGTAGTGAGGGAGTGTGTGTGTGTGTGTGTAGTTGAAGCGATTAAAAGGTGTTTTAATCCTGGAATACGCAGCAGCGGGATCGGCTTCTGTTTCACCTGGAACCCGCGAGACAACAACACAACTCAGGTAACCTATTATATTACCGGTCCTGTTCGAACCCCGTCTGTCTGAGACTTAACTGTTGTTCATTGTAATGACATAAGTGAAAGTTAAAAGTAATATGGTCTCTAACGAGGCTGTCCTTTTACGCAGCATCGTTGCCCAAATGGCCAAATGTTGGCAGCGCCTCATGGGTCACAGCAGTAGTCTGTGGTTAGAACCGCGGATCAGACAGGGGAACATTAGCTTATAATAGCATATAGCCTTTCTCTGTCCCTCTCTTTCTTTCTCTCTTTCTCTCTCTCTCTCTCTCTCTATGTGTGTGTGTGTGTGTGTGTGTGTCTGAGAGAGAGAGAGAGACTTCTGGTCAGGTACTTCAGGGACACGTCCTGCTTTACCTACAGTACTGGCAGCTAACTCCTGTCTGTGTTTGTAAGTTGCCATGCAGCGAAAGTGGTGACATGGCAGATATGTCTGATGACAACTACAGAGGAGACAGCTACAGACAGTACAGATAATACTGGCAGCTACCGGCAGCACAGACAGTACAGATAGCGACAGACAGTACAACCAGCTACCGGCAGCTACTGACAGTACAGACAGCTACAGACAGCTACAGACAGTATGGTATGGGACACATTCAGCGGAATGCCTTTTGACTGTGTGTGTGTGTGTGTGTGTGTGTGTGTGTGTGTGTGTGTGTGTCTGTCTTATTAACACCTCCCCTGAATAAGCATAATAAGCATTGCTCAAAGTGCTTGTAGTTATGTGGCTGTGTTTAAGAGAGTCTACGTTTCGATCACATGACTAATATCATCATTATGTGATGTTTTAATGACTAACTCACACACACACACACACACACACACACACACACACACACACACACACACGCACGCGGGGGAGAAGGATGGATGGAGGGTGGGAGGGTTGTTAAAGAATTATAATATCAGGTTGTTACAGTATAAATCAGGTCTGGCCATCAGGAGGGTCTGTGAGGTTATAGATCATCAGGAGGGTCTGTTAGGTTATAGGTCATCAGGAGGGTCTGTGAGGTTATAGATTATCAGGAGGGTCTGTTAGGTTATAGATCATCAGGAGGGTCTGTTAGGTTATAGGTCATCAGGAGGGTCTGTTAGGTTATAGGTCATCAGGAGGGTCTGTTAGGTTATAGGTCATCAGGAGGGTCTGTGAGGTTATAGATTATCAGGAGGGTCTGTTAGGTTATAGATCATCAGGAGGGTCTGTTAGGTTATAGGTCATCAGGAGGGTCTGTGATGTTATAGATCATCAGGAGGGTCTGTTATGTTATAGGTCATCAGGAGGGTCTGTTAGGTTATAGGTCATCAGGAGGGTCTGTTAGGTTATAGATCATCAGGAGGGTCTGTTAGGTTA
This sequence comes from Salvelinus alpinus, assembly GCF_045679555.1. Classification (NCBI taxonomy): domain Eukaryota; kingdom Metazoa; phylum Chordata; class Actinopteri; order Salmoniformes; family Salmonidae; genus Salvelinus; species Salvelinus alpinus. The sequence goes on from NC_092119.1 coordinate 4,545,323, forward strand.
TAGGTCATCAGGAGGGTCTGTTAGGGTATAGGTCATCAGGAGGGTCTGTTAGGTTATAGATCATCAGGAGGGTCTGTTAGGTTATAGGTCATCAGGAGGGTCTGTTAGGTTATAGATCATCAGGAGGGTCTGTGAGGTTATAGATCATCAGGAGGGTCTGTTAGGTTATAGATCATCAGGAGGGTCTGTTAGGTTATAGATCATCAGGAGGGTCTGTTAGGTTATAGGTCATCAGGAGGGTCTGTTAGGTTATAGATCATCAGGAGGGTCTGTTAGGTTATAGATCATCAGGAGGGTCTGTGAGGTTATAGGTCATCAGGAGGGTCTGTTAGGTTATAGATCATCAGGAGGGTCTGTTAGGTTATAGGTCATCAGGAGGGTCTGTTAGGTTATAGATCATCAGGAGGGTCTGTTAGGTTATAGATCATCAGGAGGGTCTGTTAGGTTATAGGTCATCAGGAGGGTCTGTGAGGTTATAGGTCATCAGGAGGGTCTGTTAGGTTATAGATTATCAGGAGGGTCTGTTAGGTTATAGGTCATCAGGAGGGTATGTTAGGGTATAGATCATCAGGAGGGTCTGTTAGGTTATAGGTCATCAGGAGGGTCTGTTAGGTTATAGGTCATCAGGAGGGTCTGTTAGGTTATAGATCATCAGGTCTGTGAGGTTATAGGTCATCAGGAGGGTCTGTGAGGTTATAGATCATCAGGAGGGTCTGTTAGGTTATAGGTCATCAGGAGGGTCTGTTAGGTTATAGGTCATCAGGAGGGTATGTTAGGTTATAGATCATCAGGAGGGTCTGTTAGGTTATAGGTCATCAGGAGGGTATGTGAGGTTATAGGTCATCAGGAGGGTCTGTGAGGTTATAGGTCATCAGGAGGGTCTGTGAGGTTATAGATCATCAGGAGGGTATGTGAGGTTATAGATCATCAGGAGGGTCTGTTAGGTTATAGGTCATCAGGAGGGTCTGTGAGGTTATAGGTCATCAGGAGGGTATGTGAGGTTATAGGTCATCAGGAGGGTCTGTTAGGTTATAGGTCATCAGGAGGGTCTGTTAGGTTATAGGTCATCAGGAGGGTCTGTGAGGTTATAGGTCATCAGGAGGGTCTGTGAGGTTATAGGTCATCAGGAGGGTCTGTGAGGTTATAGATCATCAGGAGGGTCTGTTAGGTTATAGGTCATCAGGAGGGTCTGTTAGGTTATAGGTCATCAGGAGGGTCTGTTAGGTTAATGGACACTTGGACTGAGATCACTGGGACTACTGCTGGGGAAAAGCCCTCACATCTCTCTCTCTTTGTCTCGTCTGTCTGTCTGTCTGTTTGTCTGTCTCTCTGTCTCTCTGTCTCTCTGTCTCTCTTTTTCTACAATGGATTGTGAGGGCTGGATTCACAAAACGTGGTGATTTGAGTGAGGTTGGGTGGCTGTCTGCAGCTGTTATAGCAGACTTGTCCTCTCTCATGTCTTCCCGGCTGCTACAGTAGGTTCTAGAGGGACTCTTTCCAGGGGCTACTGGAGAGAGATGAGGCTTGACTGGGTAGACAGGGTTGACGACTGCAGTCTCCTCCTTTGCCATCACTGCTGTTAGGGTTGGGTGATATATCTTGTTTTAAAGCTGGATTCCTTAGTTGCTACATCCACTTTTGGACATATAAATGCATGATATATACCCATTGATGGGTTTGGTGTGGATAGGGGTGGTGGATAGGGGTGGTGGATAGGGGTGGTGGATAGGGGTGGTGGATAGGGGGTGGATAGGGGGGGTGGATAGGGGTGGTGGATAGGGGTGGTGGATAGGGGTGGTGGATAAGTGTAGTGTGGATAGGGGTGGTGGATAGGGGTGGTGGATAGGGGTGGTGGATAGGGGGGTGGATAGGGGGGGTGGATAGGGGTGGTGGATAGGGGTGGTGGATAGGTGTAGTGTGGATAGGGGTGGTGGATATGGGTGGTGGATAGGGGTGGTGGATAGGGGTGGTGGATAGGGGTGGTGTGGATAGGGGTGGTGGATAGGGGTGGTGGATAGGGGTGGTGGATAGGGGTGGTGGATAGGTGTAGTGTGGATAGGGGTGGTGGATAGGGGTGGTGGATAGGGGTGGTGGATAGGGGTGGTGGATAGGGGTGGTGGATAGGGGTGGTGGATAGGTGTAGTGTGGATAGGGGTGGTGGATAGGGGTGGTGGATAGGGGTGGTGGATAGGGGTGGTGGATGGGGGTGGAGTGGATGGGGGGGGGGGTGGATAGGGGTGGTGGATAGGGGTGGTGGATGGGGGGGTGGATAGGGGTGGTGGATAGGGGGGGTGGATAGGTGTGGTGGATAGGGGTGGTGGATGGGGGGGTGGATAGGGGTAGTGGATAGGGGTGGTGGATAGGGGTGGTGGATAGGGGTGGTGGATAGGGGTGGTGGATGGGGGTGGTGGATAGGGGTGGTGGATAGGGGTGGTGGATAGGTGTAGTGTGGATAGGGGTGGTGGATGGGGGTGGTGGATAGGTGTAGTGTGGATAGGGGTGGTGGATAGGGGTGGTGGATAGGGGTGGTGGATAGGGGTGGTGGATGGGGGTGGTGGATAGGGGTGGTGGATGGGTGTGGTGCATGGGGGGGGTGGATGGGTGTGGTGGATGGGGTGGATGGGTGTGGTGCATTGGGGGGGGGTGGATGGGTGTGGTGGATGGGGGTGGATGGGTGTAAGCCGCAAGCTCCGGCTCCGAGGGTCACATGTTTTTGTCCCAGTCCTTGTGTTAAACCCAAACCTTGACTCTTAACTTAACCATTCAGAATTAATGTCTTAAATTGAACCACAGGTTGTATAAAAAAAAAACGACTTCGAATTTTGACGTTTGGAGAAAGTGGACAAAACATCTCAATCTGAAGTCAAACCATGAGATCTTGTTGCAAACGAGAAAAAACAGAGAAAATATTGTGATATGATATTTCGTCCATATCGCCCAGCCCTAACTGCTGCTATTTACCATACCGGTATACCTTTAAATAACGGTCTGGTTTTCATCAGACACAGATTCTTTCATGCCATGATCTATCAGTGGAAAGGAGGTGTTTTTGTGAGCAGGAGGAGACAGTGGATCATCTGTTTTCTTATGACTTGAGGGTGACGGTCTCTAAACTTATCTGAGGTCAACTGTCGTTCATGTCTCGTCTGTATGCTGAATGATGAATTGTACTTAGAAAGGCAGTCTGGAAGATCCTTTAGCGACAGTCTGTGTGTTTTCAGGGTAGTGCGAGGTGACTCTGCGAGGGGAAGGCGTGCTCCCGGGGGAGTAGAAGCGATGAGCGCGCTGCGTATCCCCGTCCTACTGGCGCTGCTGGTCCTACTGCTGACTGCTGGCTTCTGCAAACAGAGCTTCCTGGACGTGAGCAAAGGGGCGCGCACGGACGGACACAATCTCATGGAGCTCATCATGGACAAGGTGCGCCTGGCTCAGAACCAGGACCAGGTACACGTGCGCTACCCCGCCAAAAAACAGGAGTTTACCTTGGAGACCAAGGAGAGGAATGATGTGAACAAGTCTCACCATGGAGAACACATCATAGGTGAGTTATTAACAGTTAGTGACAAGTCCAACCATACAGAACACATCGTAGGTGACTTATTAACCATTAGTGACAAGTCTAACCATACAGAACACATCGTAGGTGACTTATTAACCATTAGTGACAAGTCTAACCATACAGAATACATCGTAGATGACTTATTCACCATTAGTGACAAGTCTAACCATACAGAACACATCGTAGGTGACTTATTAACCATTAGTGACAAGTCTAACCATACAGAACACATCGTAGGTGACTTATTAACCATTAGTGACAAGTCTAACCATACAGAACACATCGTAGGTGACTTATTCACCATTAGTGACAAGTCTAACCATACAGAACACATCGTAGGTGACTTATTAACCATTAGTGACAAGTCTAACCATACAGAACACATCGTAGGTGACTTATTAACCATTAGTGACAAGTCTAACCATACAGAACACATCGTAGGTGACTTATTAACCATTAGTGACAAGTCTAACCATACAGAATACATCGTAGGTGACTTATTCACCATTAGTGACAAGTCTAACCATACAGAACACATCGTAGGTGACTTATTAACCATTAGTGACAAGTCTAACCATACAGAACACATCGTAGGTGACTTATTAACCATTAGTGACAAGTCTAACCATACAGAATACATCGTAGGTGACTTATTCACCATTAGTGACAAGTCTCACCATACAGAACACATCGTAGGTGACTTATTAACCATTAGTGACAAGTCTAACCATACAGAATACATCGTAGGTGACTTATTCACCATTAGTGACAAGTCTCACCATACAGAACACATCGTAGGTGACTTATTAACCATTAGTGACAAGTCTAACCATACAGAATACATCGTAGGTGACTTATTCACCATTAGTGACAAGTCTCACCATACAGAACACATCGTAGGTGACTTATTCACCATTAGTGACAAGTCTAACCATACAGAACACATCGTAGGTGACTTATTCACCATTAGTGACAAGTCTAACCATACAGAACACATCGTAGGTGACTTATTAACCATTAGTGACAAGTCTAACCATACAGAATACATCGTAGGTGACTTATTCACCATTAGTGACAAGTCTCACCACGGAGAACACATCGTAGGTGACTTATTCACCATTAGTGACAAGTCTCACCACGGAGAACACATCGTAGGTGACTTATTCACCATTAGTGACAAGTCTAACCATACAGAACACATCGTAGGTGACTTATTCACCATTAGTGACAAGTCTCACCACGGAGAACACATCGTAGGTGACTTATTCACCATTAGCGCCAAGTCTCACCACGGAGAACACATCGTAGGTGACTTATTCACCATTAGTGACAAGTCTCACCACGGAGAACACATCGTAGGTGACTTATTCACCATTAGTGACAAGTCTCACCACGGAGAACACATCGTAGGTGAGTTATTAACAGTTAGTGACAAGTCTAACCATACAGAACACATCGTACGTGACTTATTCACCATTAGTGACAAGTCTAACCATACAGAATACATCGTAGGTGAGTTATTCACCATTAGTGACAAGTCCAACCATACAGAACACATCGTAGGTGACTTATTAATCATTAGTGACAAGTCTCACCATACAGAATACATCGTAGGTGAGTTATTCACCATTAGTGACAAGTCCAACCATACAGAACACATCGTAGGTGACTTATTAACCATTAGTGACAAGTCTAACCATACAGAACACATCATAGGTGAGTTATTCACCATTGGTGACAAGTCCAACCATACAGAACACATCGTAGGTGACTTATTAACCATTAGTGACAAGTCTAACCATACAGAACACATCATAGGTGAGTTATTCACCATTAGTGACAAGTCCAACCATACAGAACACATCGTAGGTGACTTATTAACCATTAGTGACAAGTCTAACCATACAGAACACATCATAGGTGAGTTATTAACCATTAGTGACAAGTCTAACCATACAGAACACATCGTAGGTGACTTATTCACCATTAGTGACAAGTCTCACCACGGAGAACACATCGTAGGTGACTTATTCACCATTAGTGACAAGTCTCACCACGGAGAACACATCGTAGGTGAGTTATTAACAGTTAGTGACAAGTCTAACCATACAGAACACATCGTACGTGACTTATTCACCATTAGTGACAAGTCTAACCATACAGAATACATCGTAGGTGAGTTATTCACCATTAGTGACAAGTCCAACCATACAGAACACATCGTAGGTGACTTATTAATCATTAGTGACAAGTCTCACCATACAGAATACATCGTAGGTGAGTTATTCACCATTAGTGACAAGTCCAACCATACAGAACACATCGTAGGTGACTTATTAACCATTAGTGACAAGTCTAACCATACAGAACACATCATAGGTGAGTTATTCACCATTGGTGACAAGTCCAACCATACAGAACACATCGTAGGTGACTTATTAACCATTAGTGACAAGTCTAACCATACAGAACACATCATAGGTGAGTTATTCACCATTAGTGACAAGTCCAACCATACAGAACACATCGTAGGTGACTTATTAACCATTAGTGACAAGTCTAACCATACAGAACACATCATAGGTGAGTTATTAACCATTAGTGACAAGTCTAACCATACAGAACACATCGTAGGTGACTTATTCACCATTAGTGACAAGTCTCACCACGGAGAACACATCGTAGGTGACTTATTCACCATTAGTGACAAGTCTCACCACGGAGAACACATCGTAGGTGACGTATTAACCATTAGTGACAAGTCTAACCATACAGAACACATCGTAGGTGACTTATTAACCATTAGTGACAAGTCTAACCATACAGAACACATCGTAGGTGACTTATTAACCATTAGTGACAAGTCTAACCATACAGAACACATCGTAGGTGACTTATTAACCATTAGTGACAAGTCTAACCATACAGAACACATCGTAGGTGACTTATTAACCATTAGTGACAAGTCTAACCATACAGAACACATCGTAGGTGACTTATTAACCATTAGTGACAAGTCTAACCATACAGAATACATCGTAGGTGACTTATTCACCATTAGTGACAAGTCTCACCACGGAGAACACATCGTAGGTGACGTATTAACCATTAGTGACAAGTCTCACCACGGAGAACACATCGTAGGTGACTTATTAAATCCCGCTGCTCACCGTGCTGAAGGAAAAAAACGCTAGTGGACGTGGCGATGTGGATGGCAAAATAAATAAAAACTACATATTGTCCTGCAGTCCAGCGTGCATGTGGTCTGAATTTATTGTATTCCCTGTCGTTCCAGAGGTGTTCCCCAGAGACCTGAGACAGAAAGAAAAGTTCCTCAAACACCTAACAGGTCAGACCCGCTTCTGTGTGTCAGTGACAGTTAGTGCAGACCTGGGCAACTCTGGTCTCCGAGGGGGGGGGGGAGGGGAGGGGGGGGGTCACACTTTTGCCCCAGCCCCAGCTAACACACCTGACTCCAATAATCAACTAATCATGATCTTCTGTTAAAAATGCAATTAGTTTAAATCAGGTGTGTTTGCTAGGGATGATGGGGGGAAAGTGTGACACCAATCAGGCCCCTGAGGACTGGAGTTGCCCAGGACTGAGATAGTTTGTGTGTTAATGTGTGTGTGTGTTCACCAGCGTAACCCTTATCTGTGTTAATGTGTGTGTGTTCACCAGCGTAACCCTTATCTGTGTTAATGTGTGTGTGTTCACCAGCGTAACCCTTATCTGTGTTAATGTGTGTATGTTCACCAGCGTAACCCTTATCTGTGTCTATGTGTGTGTGTGTGTGTGTGTGTTCACCAGTGTAACCCTTGTCTGTGTCTATGTGTGTGTGTGTGTGTGTGTTCACCAGTGTAACCCTTGTCTGTGTCTATGTGTGTGTGTGTGTGTGTGTGTTCACCAGTGTAACCCTTGTCTGTGTCTATGTGTGTGTGTTTACCAGTGTAACCCTTGTCTGTGTCTATGTGTGTGTGTGTGTGTTCACCAGTGTAACCCTTGTCTGTGTCTATGTGTGTGTGTGTGTGTTCACCAGTGTAACCCTTGTCTGTGTCTATGTGTGTGTGTGTGTGTGTTCACCAGTGTAACCCTTATCTGTGTGTTACAGGTCCTCTATTCTTTAACCCAAGGTGTAGGAAACACTTCTATAGACTGTACCACAACACCAGAGACTGTACCATCCCTGCCTGTGAGTATTAATGCTAACACACACACACACACACACACACACACACACACACACACACACACACACACACACACACACACACACACACACACACACACACACACACACACACACACACACACACACACAGGGGGAAGAGGAATCTAAGCCAGTATAATGTTTATCTGCAGCTGAGCGCATTACCTCTCTGATAAAGTGTTGTCTCTCTGGTAAAGTGTTGAGTCTCTGGTAAAGTGTTGTCTCTCTGGTAAAGTGTTGAGTCTCTGGTAAAGTGTTGTCTCTCTGGTAAAGTGTTGAGTCTCTGGTAAAGTGTTGTCTCTCTGGTAAAGTGTTGAGTCTCTGGTAAAGTGTTGTCTCTGGTAAAGTGTTGAGTCTCTGGTAAAGTGTTGTCTCTCTGGTAAAGTGTTGTCTCTCTGGTAAAGTGTTGTCTCTCTGGTAAAGTGTTCTCTCTGGTAAAGTGTTGAGTCTCTGGTAAAGTGTTGTCTCTGGTAAAGTGTTGTCTCTCTGGTAAAGTGTTGTCTCTCTGGTAAAGTGTTGTCTCTCTGGTAAAGTGTTGTCTCTCTGGTAAAGTGTTGTCTCTCTGGTAAAGTGTTGTCTCTCTGGTAAAGTGTTGTCTCTCTGGTAAAGTGTTGTCTCTCTGGTAAAGTGTTGTCTCTCTGGTAAAGTGTTGAGTCTCTGGTAAAGTGTTGAGTCTCTGGTAAAGTGTTCCTCTCTGGTAAAGTGTTTAGTCTCTGGTAAAGTGTTGTCTCTCTGGTAAAGTGTTGAGTCTCTGGTAAAGTGTTGAGTCTCTGGTAAAGTGTTGAGTCTCTGGTAAAGTGTTGTCTCTCTGGTAAAGTGTTGTCTCTCTCGTAAAGTGTTGTCTCTCTGGTAAAGTGTTCCTCTCTCTGGTAAAGTGTTGAGTCTCTGGTAAAGTGTTGAGTCTCTGGTAAAGTGTTGAGTCTCTGATAAAGTGTTCCTCTCTCTGGTAAAGTGTTCCTCCATGGTAATCATTACACTTACAGTGCCTTCAGAACGTATTCATACCCTTTGACTTTTTCTACATTTTGTCGTATTACAGCCTGAATTTTAAATTTATTCAATTGAGATTTTGTGTCACAGGCATACCCACAATACCCTATAATGTGAACGTGGAATTATGTTTCTCTCTGTAGTGACTGGGTGTATTGATACACCATCCAAAATATAATAACTTCACCATGCTCAAAGGGATATTCAATGTCTGCTTTTTTTATTTTTACCCATCTAACAATAGTTGCCTTTATTTGCGAGGCGTTGGAAAACCTCCCTGGTCTGTGTGGTTGAATCTGTGTTTGAAATTCACTGCTCGACTGAAGGACCTTACAGATAATTGTATGTGTAGGGTACAGAGATGAGGTAGTCATTCAAAAATCATGTTAAACACTATTTATTTCACGCAGAGTGAGTCCAAGCAACTTATTATGTGACTTGTTCAGCAAAGTTTTACTCCTGAACGTATTTAGGCTTGACTTAACGAAGGGCTTGAATACTTATTGACTCAAGACATTTCAGCTTTTCCTTTTTAATTCATTTGTAAGAATGTATAGAATCATAAATCCACTTTGACATTATGGGGTGTTGTGTGTAGACCAGCGACACAAAATCTTAAATCCATTTTAAATTCAGGATGTAACACAACAAAAATATGGGGGAAAATCTAAGGGTGTGAAAACTTTGTGATGGCGATGTACTTTAAGATTTCTGACAGTGTTGTTTTTTGTTTGTTGATTGCATGCCATTATAGCTGGCTAGACAAGATCATACTTAGAGGGAGATGGTAAAGATGTGTTCTGATTGGTCCGTCTGTATTTGTTCAGGCTTGTGATTGGATAGCAGATAGGAAACGTATAGCGTTCAAATGGGTTTATGCAGAGATAACTTTATAGTTTTGCCACTTAAAATTAACGTTAAAAAAACATATCTACCCAGACGTATGAAGAACCATCTACATATCAATTACACTGTATTCACATAGAACCTTATAGTCCAAAGGAAACGAACACCCCCACCTCTCTGTCATGGTTTAATCCATGTAGCTGTACTTGTCATCCGGGGACAGTATTTCAGACACTTTTCAGGTGTCTTCACTTCACTTCTTCACTTTACAGTTCTTTCTGCCTGCCTGCCCCCTCCTCTCTCTCCCTCATGCTGGCCTGCCTGCCCCTCCTCTCTCTCCCTCATGCTGGCCTGCCTGCCTGCCCCCTCCACTCTCTCCCTCATGCTGGCCTGCCTGCCCCTCCTCCCTCCCCTCTCTCTCCCTCATGCTGGCCTGCCTGCCCCCTCCTCTCTCTCCCTGCTGGCCTGCCTGCCCCCTCCACTCTCTCCCTCACGCTGGCCTGCCTGCCTCCTCTCCTCCACCTCCTCTCTCTCCCTCATGCTGGCCTGCCTGCCCCCTCCTCTCTCTCCCTCATGCTGGTCTGCCCCCTCCTCTCTCTCCCTCCTCTCTCTCCCTCATGCTGGCCTGCCTGCCCCCTCCTCTCTCTCCCTCATGCTGGCCTGCCTGCCCCCTCCTCTCTCTCCCTCCTCTCTCTCCCTCATGCTGGCCTGCCTGCCCCCTCCTCTCTCTCCCTCATGCTGGCCTGCCTGCCCCCTCCTCTCTCTCCCTCCTCTCTCTCCCTCATGCTGGCCTGCCTGCCCCCTTCTCTCTCTCCCTCACGCTGGCCTGTCTGCCCCCTCCTCTCTCTCCCTCACGCTGGCCTGCCTGCCCCCTTCTCTCTCTCCCTCACGCTGGCCTGTCTGCCCCTTCCTCTCTCCCTCACGCTGGCCTGCCTGCCCCCTCCTCTCTCTCCCTCACGCTGGCCTGCCTGCCCCCTTCTCTCTCTCCCTCACGCTGGCCTGCCTGCCCCCTCCTCTCTCTCCCTCACGCTGGCCTGCCTGCCCCCTCCTCTCTCTCCCTCATGCTGGCCTGCCTGCCCCCTTCTCTCCCTCACGCTGGCCTGTCTGCCCCCTCCTCTCTCTCCCTCACGCTGGCCTGCAGGCCCCCTTCTCTCCCTCCCTCACGCTGGAGCCCTGCTCTTTCTCTTTGCTAATGATGCCAGCGTGTGTTCAGTCTTCGGTCTGGTGCGTGTAGAATATTATAGCCTATTCATTGATGATAGAGGCGCTGCTTTACTGAGGTTGCGAGACATTGCAAGCCAAGATTGCAAGATACAGCATTGCAAGTGCGAGATACAGGTATTGATTGTCGATAGATGGGCCTAGTGTTCAAAATGTCTATCTGGTGGCTGACCTACCTATACCGTGCTGCTCCCCTCTCTCTCCGGCCCTCGCTAGCTCGCTGTGAAAGATGCAAGTGTTTGTGTTCTCGGGAAGTACGGCAGTTAATCAGTCTCTTCCGTTCCAAAAATACTGAATCTTGACACTCGGTCGACTCTCCACCACTACGTCATCGTCGTTAACAGTTGTAATAATGGCAGAGAAAGGCAAGCGACAGCAGCAAAGTCCTGTATGACTTTCAGATGTTAAATGAGAAGGAAATTCAAACTTTTCTAGGTGGAACTGAGGTACTGTAACGGTAGTACAGGTGCAATGCTTAACCATCTTAAAGGGACGGTAACATTAGTACAGGTGCAATGCTTAACCATCTTAAAGGGACGGTAACGGTAGTACAGGTGCAATGCTTAACCATCTTAAAGGGACGGTAACGGTAGTACAGGTGCAATGCTTAACCATCTTAAAGGGACGGTAACGCTAGTACAGGTGCAATGCTTAACCATCTTAAAGGGACGGTAACGGTAGTACAGGTGCAAGGCTTAACCATCTTAAAGGGACGGTAACGGTAGTACAGGTGCAATGCTTAACCATCTTAAAGGGATGGTAACGGTAGTACAGGTGCAATGCTTAACCATCTTAAAGGGACGGTAACGCTAGTACAGGTGCAATGCTTAACCATCTTAAAGGGACGGTAACGGTAGTACAGGTGCAATGCTTAACCATCTTAAAGGGACGGTAACGGTAGTACAGGTGCAATGCTTAACCATCTTAAAGGGACGGTAACGGTAGTACAGGTGCAATGCTTAACCATCTTAAAGGGACGGTAACGGTAGTACAGGTGCAATGCTTAACCATCTTAAAGGGACGGTAACGATAGTACAGGTGCAATGCTTAACCATCTTAAAGGGACGGTAACGGTAGTACAGGTGCAATGCTTAACCATCTTAAAGGGATGGTAACGGTAGTACAGGTGCAATGCTTAACCATCTTAAAGGGAAGGTAACGGTAGTACAGGTGCAATGCTTAACCATCTTAAAGGGAAGGTAACGGTAGTACAGGTGCAATGCTTAACCATCTTAAAGGGATGGTAACGGTAGTACAGGTGCAATGCTTAACCATCTTAAAGGGAAGGTAACGGTAGTACAGGTGCAATGCTTAACCATCTTAAAGGGAAGGTAACGGTAGTACAGGTGCAATGCTTAACCATCTTAAAGGGACGGTAACGGTAGTACAGGTGCAATGCTTAACCATCTTAAAGGGAAGGTAACGGTAGTACAGGTGCAATGCTTAACCATCTTAAAGGGATGGTAACGGTAGTACAGGTGCAATGCTTAACCATCTTAAAGGGAAGGTAACGGTAGTACAGGTGCAATGCTTAACCATCTTAAAGGGACGGTAACGGTAGTACAGGTGCAATGCTTAACCATCTTAAAGGGAAGGTAACGGTAGTACAGGTGCAATGCTTAACCATCTTAAAGGGAAGGTAACGGTAGTACAGGTGCAATGCTTAACCATCTTAAAGGGAAGGTAACGGTAGTACAGGTGCAATGCTTAACCATCTTAAAGGGAAGGTAACGGTAGTACAGGTGCAATGCTTAACCATCTTAAAGGGACGGTAACGGTAGTACAGGTGCAATGCTTAACCATCTTAAAGGGAAGGTAACGGTAGTACAGGTGCAATGCTTAACCATCTTAAAGGGAAGGTAACGGTAGTACAGGTGCAATGCTTAACCATCTTAAAGGGACGGTAACGGTAGTACAGGTGCAATGCTTAACCATCTTAAAGGGAAGGTAACGGTAGTACAGGTGCAATGCTTAACCATCTTAACGGGACGGTAACGCTAGTACAGGTGCAATGCTTAACCATCTTAAAGGGACGGTGCATCTGAGACCCAAACCGTTGCTGGCAGCAACACATCTGCGTTGTGAATTCACATGTCATTTTATGAATTTCGTTCTAATGGAAATTGGGCACAAAACCAACATTTTAAAATGGCCATCTCAGTCTCTGGACTTCAAACCCATTGGCAACCTGTGCTTTGAATTGTAGAGGGCAGTCCGATTCTGTATGGGGGAATGGTCTACGATCTCTCCCAATGTGTTCTCTAACTCATAAAACAATTTTAGATAAAGCCTCAGTGGCGTTGTCCTCGCTAGGTGAGGTATTGAAAACAGGGTTGTCAATATTTGTTACCTCTACCTTTCAAATGAATATTTTTTATTGTAAATGATAACGACGATGCATTCCAGCATTTTGTCAGTTATTCAAAACATTGCTGTTGTTGTTTGTAGATGGACCTGTTGTGTTGTTTTACAGACTATAAGAGGTGTGCCCGTCTTCTCACCAGACTGGCAGGCAGTCAGCGGTGTACAGAGAGGTAGAATACCCTGGTAAGACTATGGAAGATCATCTACATTTCTTTCTCTCCCTCCTTCCCTTTTTCTGTTTCTCTATCCCCTCTTTCTCTCCATTCTTCACTCTCTCTCACTCTCTCCCCCCCTTTCCACTCTCTCCCCCCCTTTCACTCTCTCCCCCCCTTTCCACTCTCTCCCCCCTTCCCTCTCTCTCCCTCCTTCCCTCTTTCTGTCTCCCTCTTCCTCTCTCTCTCTCCCATCTCGCTTTCCCTCCTCCATCTCGCTCTCCCTCTTTCCTCTCTCTACCTCTTCCCTCTCTCTCCCTTCCCCCTCTCCTTCCTTCTCTCTCTCCCTCTTCCCCCCTCTCTCCCTCTTCCCCCCTCTCCCTCCTTCCCTCTCCCTCCTTCCTTCCCTCTCTCTCCCTCCTTCCCTCTCTCTCCCTCCTTCCCTCTCTCTCCCTCCTTCCCTCTCTCTACCTCTTCCCTCTCTTTCCCTCTTCCGCTCTCTCTCTACCAGTGTTAGAAGGGTAGAGAGTTTATAAGGAGTATCTTTCTAGCAGATAAATCAGCATGTGACCTCCTGTGGGGCTGGGCTCTATAGCAGTATAATTCAGTAGTGGAATTCAATAACAATTTGTAGGTCTTTAAATTCCAGTGTCAGACTGCAGCAGTTGATTTAATGTTGTTGTAATTATCAGGAGAATATCAGAAAGACATTAAGGTGGACAAAACAGAATGATGTGTTTGTCTATTGTAGATATGATTGAAACAGGGCTTCTCTCTCTCTCTCTCTACTTTCTCTCTCTGTCTCTCCACTTTCTTTCTCACTCTCTCTCTTTCTCAGATATATCATTAGTCTGTTATTAATACCACTCTCAGACCACCTTATCTTGGAATGAATTCAACATGCAGCCAAGTACAAAGTTCACTATATCTCTCTTTCTTTCTTTCTTTCTTTCTTTCTTTCTTTCTTTCTTTCTTTCTTTCTTTCTTTCTTTCTTTCTTTCTTTCTTTCTTTCTTTCTTTCTTTCTTTCTTTCTTTCTTTCTTTCTTTCTTTCTCTCTCTCTCTCTCTCTCTCTCTCTCTCTCTCTCTCTCTCTCTCTCTCTCTCTCTCTCTCTCTCTCTCTCTCTCTCTCTCTCTCTCTCTCTCTCTCTTTCTCTCTCTCTTTCCCTCTCTCCACAGAGCCGATGAAAGAGAGAAGTGCCTTGAAAAGCAACAGGGAATGGAGATTGTTGGTTCTGTTCGCACCACAGACTGCCACTGTTTGCAGAGAGCTCACACTCTACTCTACATTCTAAATGGTGCAAATGAAGAGACTTGTTGGACAGAAGAAAAGACATCCTCATAGTTCTACTGCCAAAAAACCTTGACGACACAACACGTGGATACTAGTTTAAGACACTTGGATTATATATTTCATACAACATGACACTCTCTGGAACTGCTTCAGTGGTCATCGACATGCCTTCACGTTTTAATCAGAGTTTTGAATCATTTTGCTTTTGGATTATGGTTGGAGATTGGACGGTGGTCTCTGAGCTGTGGTGGTTGTGTGTTGTGGGCCGTGGCTTCAGACTGAAATATATGACAGTAGTCTTGATCTTCTCTTCAGCTACATTCCACAAAAGTGAACTAATCTAATCCCTAATGAAATGACTGATTGATCGCCTGGTGATAATCTAAACCCTGATGGAATGACTGACTGGTAGCCTGGTGAGAATCTAAACCCTGATGGAATGACTGACTGGTAGCCTGGTGAGAATCTAAACCCTGATGAAATGACTGATTGATCGCCTGGTGATAATCTAAACCCTGATGGAATGACTGACTGGTAGCCTGGTGAGAATCTAAACCCTGATGGAATGACTGACTGGTAGCCTGGTGAGAATCTAAACCCTGATGGAATGACTGACTGGTAGCCTGGTGGTAATCTAAACCCTGATGGAATGACTGACTGGTAGCCTGGTGATAATCTAAACCCTGATGGAATGACTGACTGGTAGCCTGGTGATAATCTAAACCCTGATGGAATGACTGACTGGTAGCCTGGTGGTCTGCAACAGGACTCTCATGCTACCTCAGCAGGTATACTCTGCCCTACTGCAGAAAGTCAACTCTGACATTTTGGACATTACGGACACTGTATGAAGACTAGTGTTGAAAAATTACGGTAAATTTCCCTCAAATTGCCTTCGGTTTCCAGAAATCCTGGTTGGAAGATTGCTGGAATCAAGCAGGAAATCTGCGATTCATACAATCAGTTACAGGAATTTTTCAACCCCAATGAGGACCAATCTGAATTCACTGTCTTTTCTCTACTACCGGCTAAACCTACACAGTGTACTACCGGCTAAACCTACACAGTGTACTACCGGCTAAACCTACTGCATGTGGCTCTGGTGCAAAGTAGATCACTTGCTAGAGAACAGGGTGTAAATTGGGACTCATCTCAGTTTGCACCTTAGTCTCTGTAATAAACCTAAAGAAGCGAACGATCATGGCCACCACAGCTCACACCTTGATGGAGAATCCAACTGTCTAAACATGAATGTGTCACATCATATATACATATATATTTATATATTCAACAAATTGTCTTTTTTTGCACATTGTGTTTATAGTTACCTTCTAGTGTGTACTATGTAAATATTGTAAATACTAAATATATATGAAGTATATATACAGTGCCAGTCAAAACTTTTGACACACCTACTCATTCAAGGGTTTTTCTTTATTTTAACTATTTTCGACATCGTAGAATAATAGTGAAGACATCAAAACTATGAAATAACACAAATGGAATCATGTAGTAACAAAAAAAAGTATTAAACATATCAAAATATTTTTTAGATATGAGATTCTTCAAAGTAGCCACCCTTTGAGTTGATGACAGCTTTGCACACTATTGGCATTCTCTCAACCAGCTTCACCTGGAATACTTTTCCAGCAGTCTAGGAGGAGTTCCCACATATGCTGAGCACTTGTTGGCTGCTTCATGAGGTAGTCACCTGGAAGGCATTTCAATTAAAACTTCTTCGGGATCGGTGTGGGAAGGTTGAGGTTGTCTTTGTTAATGTATTTCATTCTTAATGCGTTTGAGCCAATCAGTTGTGTTGTGACAAGGTAGGGGTGTTGTACAGAAGATAGCACTATTTGGTAAAAGACCAAGTCCATATTATGGCAAGCACAGCTAAAATAAGCAAAGAGAAACGACAGTCCATCATTAATTTAAGACATGAAGGTCAGTCAATCCGGGAACATTTACAAAAGCAGGTGCAGTTGCAAAAACCATCAAACTCTATGATGAAAGTGGCTTCATGAGGACCGCCACAGGAGAGGAAGACCCAGAGTTACCTCTGCTGCAGAGGATACGTTCATTAGAGTTACCAGCCTCAGAAATTGCAGCCCAAATAAATTCTTCACAGAGTTCAAGTAACAGACACATCTCAACATCAACTGTTCAGAGGAGACTGCGTGAATCAGGCCTTCATGGTCGAATTGCTGTAAAGAAACCACTAATAAAGGACACCAATAATAAGAAGAGACTTGCTTGGACCAAGAAACACGAGCAATGGACATTAGACCGGTGGAAATCGGTCCTTTGCTCTGATGAGTCCAAATTGGAGATTTTGGTTCCAACTGCCGTGTCTTTGTGAGATGCAGAGTAGGTGAACGGATGATCTCCGCATGTGTAGTTCCCACTATGAAGCATGGAGGAGGCACACTTAGAATTCAAGGCACACTTAACCAGACTGGCTATCACTGCATTCTGCAGCGATTAACCCTCCCATCTGGTTTGCGCTTAGTGGGACTATCATTTGTTTTTCAACAGGACAATGGCCCAAAACAGGCTGTGTAAGGGCTATTTGACCAAGATGGAGAGTGATGGAGTGCGGCATCAGATGACCTGGCCTCCACAATCACCCGACCTCAACCCAATTGAGATGGTTTGGGATGAGTTGGACCGCAGAGTGAAGGAAAAGCAGCCAACAAGTGCTCAGCATATGTGAGAACTCCTTCAAGACTGTTGGAAAGTATTCCACATGAATCTGGTTGAGAGAATGCCAAGAGTGTGCAAAGATGTCATCAAGGCAAAGGGTGGTTAATTTGAAGAATCTAAAATCTATTTGATTTGTTTTACACTTTTTTGGTTACTACATGATTCCATATGTGTTATTTCATAGTTTTGATGTCTTCACTATTAAAGAAAAGACTATTGAATGAGTAGGTATGTCCAAACCTTTGACTGGTAATGTATATATGAATGTGTTTGGTAAATAACATTAAGTAGCTTGACATAATGAAAATGTTAGTGAAATATATTCACGTGCAATATATGTTGAGACTCGTACTTCGAGAGGTGTGTGTGGGGGGATGGGGGTTAGTGGGACCTTTTCTCAGCGTGATGTTGTCACAGAAACTCATCAAATTGAAACCACACACACACACACACAGAACACAGACAGATTACAACAGCCAGTAATGTTAGTGTTGGCAGACTGCTATACAAGGCAGAGAGGGAAGTTGCTCAAACAAAGGATTACTGTTCTTTCCTGCCTGTTTACCTGGGTCTGAGAAGAGAGACGTGACCCCAAGGTTTATTCTAGTTGACTGTTAGTTAACCAGAACGTTTATTCTACTTGACTGTTAGTTAACCAGAAGGTTTATTCTAGCTGACTGTTAGTTGACTGTTAGTTAACCAGAAGGTTTATTCTAGTTGACTGTTAGTTGACTGTTAGTTGACCAGAAGGTTTATTCTAGTTGACTGTTAGTTGACTGTTAGTTGACCAGAAGGTTTATTCTAGTTGACTGTTAGTTAACCAGAAGGTTTATTCTAGTTGACTGTTAGTTAACCAGAAGGTTTATTCTAGTTGACTGTTAGTTAACCAGAAGGTTTATTCTAGTTGACTGTTAGTTAACCAGAATGTTTATTCTAGTTGACTGTTAGTTGACTGTTCGATAACCAGAAGGTTTATTCTAGTTGACTGTTAGTTTACTGTTAGTTGACCAGAAGGTTTATTCTAGTTGACTGTTAGTAGACTGTTAGTTGACCAGAAGGTTTATTCTAGTTGACTGTTAGTTAACCAGAAGGTTTATTCTAGTTGACTGTTAGTTAACCAGAAGGTTTATTCTAGTTGACTGTTAGTTAACCAGAAGGTTTATTCTAGCTGACTGTTAGTTGACTGTTAGTTAACCAGAAGGTTTATTCTAGTTGACTGTTAGTTAATCAGAAAGTTTATTCTAGATGACTGTTAGATAACCAGAAGGTTTATTCTAGTTGACTGTTAGTTAACCAGAAGGTTTATTCTAGTTGACTGTTAGTTGACCAGAAGGTGTATTCTAGTTGACTGTTAGTTAACCAGAAGGTTTATTCCAGTTGACTGTTAGTTAACAAGAAGGTTTATTCTTGTTGACTGTTAGTTAACCAGAAGGTTTATTCTAGTTGACTGTTAGTTAACCAGAAGGTTTATTCTAGTTGACTGTTAGTTAATCAGAAAGTTTATTCTAGATGACTGTTAGATAACCAGAAGGTTTATTCTAGTTGACTGTTAGTTAACCAGAAGGTTTATTCTAGTTGACTGTTAGTTGACCAGAAGGTGTATTCTAGTTGACTGTTAGTTAACAGGAAGGTTTATTCCAGTTGACTGTTAGTTAACAAGAAGGTGTTTTCTAATTGACTGTTAGTTAACCAGAAGGTTTATTCTAGTTGACTGTTAGTTGACTGTTAGTTAACCAGAAGGTTTATTCCAGTTGACTGTTAGTTAACAAGAAGGTTTATTCTAGTTGACTGTTAGTTAACCAGAAGGTTTATTCTAGTTGACTGTTAGTTAACAAGAAGGTGTTTTCTAGTTGACTGTTAGTTAACCAGAAGGTTTATTCTAGTTGACTGTTAGTTGACTGTTAGTTAACCAGAAGGTTTATTATAGTTGACTGTTAGTTGACTGTTAGTTAACCAGAAGGTTTATTCTAGCTGACTGTTAGTTGACCAGAAGGTTTATTCTAGTTGACTGTTAGTTGACTGTTAGTTAACCAGAAGGTTTATTCTAGTTGACTGTTAGTTAACTAGAAGGTTTATTCTAGTTGACTGTTAGTTAACAAGAAGGTGTTTTCTAGTTGACTGTTAGTTAACCAGAAGGTTTATTCTAGTTGACTGTTAGTTAACCAGAAGGTTTATTCTAGTTGACTGTTAGTTAACCAGAAGGTTTATTCTAGTTGACTGTTAGTTAACAAGAAGGTGCTTTCTAGTTGACTGTTAGTTAACCAGAAGGTTTATTCTAGTTGACTGTTAGTTGACTGTTAGTTAACCAGAAGGTTTATTCTAGTTGACTGTTAGTTAACCAGAAGGTTTATTATAGTTGACTGTTAGTTGACTGTTAGTTAACCAGAAGGTTTATTATAGTTGACTGTTAGTTGACTGTTAGTTAACCAGAAGGTTTATTCTACCTGACTGTTCGTTGACCAGAAGGTTTATTCTAGTTGACTGTTAGTTGACTGTTAGTTAACCAGAAGGTTTATTCTAGTTGACTGTTAGTTGACCAGAAGGTTTATTCTAGTTGACTGTTAGTTGACTGTTAGTTAACCAGAAGGTTTATTATAGTTGACTGTTAGTTGACCAGAAGGTTTATTCTAGTTGACTGTTAGTTGACTGTTAGTTGACCAGAAGGTTTATTCCAGTTGACTGTTAGTTGACCAGAAGGTTTATTCTAGTTGACTGTTAGTTGACCAGAAGGTTTATTATAGTTGACTGTTAGTTAACCAGAAGGTTTATTCTAGTTGGCTGTTAGTTGACTGTTAGTTAACCAGAAGGTTTATTCTAGTTGACTGTTAGTTAACCAGAAGGTTTATTCTAGTTGACTGTTAGTTGACTGTTAGTTAACCAGAAGTTTTATTCTAGTTGACTGTTAGTTAACCAGAAGGTTTATTCTAGTTGACTGTTAGTTGACTGTTAGTTAACCAGAAGGTTTATTCTAGTTGACTGTTAGTTAACTAGAAGCTTTATTCTAGTTGACTGTTAGTTAACAAGAAGGTGTTTTCTAGTTGACTGTTAGTTAACCAGATGGTTTATTCTAGTTGACTGTTAGTTAACCAGAAGGTTTATTCTAGTTGACTGTTAGTTAACCAGAAGGTTTATTCTAGTTGACTGTTAGTTAACAAGAAGGTGTTTTCTAGTTGACTGTTAGTTAACCAGAAGGTTTATTCTAGTTGACTGTTAGTTGACTGTTAGTTAACCAGAAGGTTTATTCTAGTTGACTGTTAGTTAACCAGAAGGTTTATTATAGTTGACTGTTAGTTGACTGTTAGTTAACCAGAAGGTTTATTATAGTTGACTGTTAGTTGACTGTTAGTTAACCAGAAGGTTTATTCTAGCTGACTGTTAGTTGACCAGAAGGTTTATTCTAGTTGACTGTTAGTTGACTGTTAGTTAACCAGAAGGTTTAATCCAGTTGACTGTTAGTTAACAAGAAGGTTTATTCTAGTTGACTGTTAGTTAACCAGAAGGTTTATTCTAGTTGACTGTTAGTTAACAAGAAGGTGTTTTCTAGTTGACTGTTAGTTAACCAGAAGGTTTATTCTAGTTGACTGTTAGTTGACTGTTAGTTAACCAGAAGGTTTATTATAGTTGACTGTTAGTTGACTGTTAGTTAACCAGAAGGTTTATTCTAGCTGACTGTTAGTTGACCAGAAGGTTTATTCTAGTTGACTGTTAGTTGACTGTTAGTTAACCAGAAGGTTTATTCTAGTTGACTGTTAGTTAACTAGAAGGTTTATTCTAGTTGACTGTTAGTTAACAAGAAGGTGTTTTCTAGTTGACTGTTAGTTAACCAGAAGGTTTATTCTAGTTGACTGTTAGTTAACCAGAAGGTTTATTCTAGTTGACTGTTAGTTAACCAGAAGGTTTATTCTAGTTGACTGTTAGTTAACAAGAAGGTGCTTTCTAGTTGACTGTTAGTTAACCAGAAGGTTTATTCTAGTTGACTGTTAGTTGACTGTTAGTTAACCAGAAGGTTTATTCTAGTTGACTGTTAGTTAACCAGAAGGTTTATTATAGTTGACTGTTAGTTGACTGTTAGTTAACCAGCAGGTTTATTATAGTTGACTGTTAGTTGACTGTTAGTTAACCAGAAGGTTTATTCTAGCTGACTGTTAGTTGACCAGAAGGTTTATTCTAGTTGACTGTTAGTTGACTGTTAGTTAACCAGAAGGTTTATTCTAGTTGACTGTTAGTTGACCAGAAGGTTTATTCTAGTTGACTGTTAGTTGACTGTTAGTTAACCAGAAGGTTTATTATAGTTGACTGTTAGTTGACCAGAAGGTTTATTCTAGTTGACTGTTAGTTGACTGTTAGTTGACCAGAAGGTTTATTCCAGTTGACTGTTAGTTGACCAGAAGGTTTATTCTAGTTGACTGTTAGTTGACCAGAAGGTTTATTATAGTTGACTGTTAGTTAACCAGAAGGTTTATTCTAGTTGGCTGTTAGTTGACTGTTAGTTAACCAGAAGGTTTATTCTAGTTGACTGTTAGTTAACCAGAAGGTTTATTCTAGTTGACTGTTAGTTGACTGTTAGTTAACCAGAAGGTTTATTCTAGTTGACTGTTAGTTAACCAGAAGGTTTATTCTAGTTGACTGTTAGTTGACTGTTAGTTAACCAGAAGGTTTATTCTAGTTGACTGTTAGTTAACTAGAAGCTTTATTCTAGTTGACTGTTAGTTAACAAGAAGGTGTTTTCTAGTTGACTGTTAGTTAACCAGATGGTTTATTCTAGTTGACTGTTAGTTAACCAGAAGGTTTATTCTAGTTGACTGTTAGTTAACCAGAAGGTTTATTCTAGTTGACTGTTAGTTAACAAGAAGGTGTTTTCTAGTTGACTGTTAGTTAACCAGAAGGTTTATTCTAGTTGACTGTTAGTTGACTGTTAGTTAACCAGAAGGTTTATTCTAGTTGACTGTTAGTTAACCAGAAGGTTTATTATAGTTGACTGTTAGTTGACTGTTAGTTAACCAGAAGGTTTATTATAGTTGACTGTTAGTTGACTGTTAGTTAACCAGAAGGTTTATTCTAGCTGACTGTTAGTTGACCAGAAGGTTTATTCTAGTTGACTGTTAGTTGACTGTTAGTTAACCAGAAGGTTTATTCTAGTTGACTGTTAGTTGACCAGAAGGTTTATTCTAGTTGACTGTTAGTTGACTGATAGTTAACCAGAAGGTTTATTATAGTTGACTGTTAGTTGACCAGAAGGTTTATTCTAGTTGACTGTTAGTTGACTGTTAGTTGACCAGAAGGTTTATTCCAGTTGACTGTTAGTTGACCAGAAGGTTTATTCTAGTTGACTGTTAGTTGACCAGAAGGTTTATTATAGTTGACTGTTAGTTAACCAGAAGGTTTATTCTAGTTGACTGTTAGTTGACTGTTAGTTAACCAGAAGGTTTATTCTAGTTGACTGTTAGTTAACCAGAAGGTTTATTCTAGTTGACTGTTAGTTGACTGTTAGTTAACCAGAAGGTTTATTCTAGTTGACTGTTAGTTAACCAGAAGGTTTATTCTAGTTGACTGTTAGTTTACTGTTCGTTAATCAGAAAGTTTATTCTAGATGACTGTTAGTTAACCAGAAGGTTTATTCTAGTTGACTGTTAGTTAACAAGAAGGTGTTTTCTAGTTGACTGTTAGTTAACCAGAAGGTTTATTCTAGTTGACTGTTAGTTGACTGTTAGTTAACCAGAAGGTTTATTCTAGTTGACTGTTAGTTAACAAGAAGGTGTTTTCTAATTGACTGTTAGTTGACTGTTAGTTGACCAGAAGGTTTATTCCAGTTGACTGTTAGTTGACCAGAAGGTTTATTCTAGTTGACTGTTAGTTGACCAGAAGGTTTATTATAGTTGACTGTTAGTTAACCAGAAGGTTTATTCTAGCTGACTATTAGTTGACCAGAAGGTTTATTCTAGTTGACTGTTAGTTAACCAGAAGGTTTATTCTAGTTGACTGTTAGTTAACCAGAAGGTTTATTCTAGTTGACTGTTAGTTGACTGTTAGTTAACCAGAAGGTTTATTCTAGTTGACTGTTAGTTAACCAGAAGGTTTATTCTAGTTGACTGTTAGTTGACTGTTAGTTAACCAGAAGGTTTATTCTAGTTGACTGTTTCTTGACTGTTAGTGGACCAGAATGTTTATTCTAGCTGACTGTTAGTTGACCAGAAGGTTTATTCTAGCTGACTGTTAGTTGACTGTTAGTTAACCAGAAGGTTTATTCCAGTTGACTGTTAGTTAACCAGAATGTTTATTCCAGTTGACTGTTAGTTAACCAGAAGGTTTATTCCAGTTGACTGTTAGTTAACCAGAAGGTTTACTCTAGTTGACTGTTAGTTAACCAGAAGGTTTATTCCAGTTGACTGTTAGTTAACCAGAAGGTTTATTCTAGCTGACTGTTAGTTAACCAGAAGGTTTATTCTAGTTGACTGTTAGTTAACCAGAAGGTTTATTCCAGTTGACTGTTAGTTAACCAGAAGGTTTATTCTAGTTGACTGTTAGTTGACCAGAAGGTTTATTCTAGTTGACTGTTAGTTAACCAGAAGGTTTATTCTAGTTGACTGTTAGTTAACCAGAAGGTTTATTCTAGTTGACTGTTAGTTGACCAGAAGGTTTATTCTAGTTGACTGTTTCTTGACTGTTAGTTGACCAGAAGGTTTATTCTAGCTGACTGTTAGTTGACCAGAAGGTTTATTCTAGCTGACTGTTAGTTAACCAGAAGGTTTATTCCAGTTGACTGTTAGGTAACCAGAAGGTTTATTCTAGTTGACTGTTAGTTAACCAGAAGGTTTATTCTAGCTGACTGTTAGTTAACCAGAAGGTTTATTCTAGCTGACTGTTAGTTAACCAGAAGGTTTATTCCAGTTGACTGTTAGTTAACAAGAAGGTTTATTCTAGTTGACTGTTAGTTGACTGTTAGTTAACCAGAAGGTTTATTCCAGTTGACTGTTAGTTAACCAGAAGGTTTATTCTAGTTGACTGTTAGTTGACCAGAAGGTTTATTCTAGTTGACTGTTAGTTGACCAGAAGGTTTATTCTAGTTGACTGTTAGTTAACCAGAAGGTTTATTCTAGTTGACTGTTAGTTGACTGTTAGTTAACCAGAAGGTTTATTCTAGTTTACTGTTAGTTGACTGTTAGTTAACCAGAAGGTTTATTCTAGTTGACTGTTAGTTAACCAGAAGGTTTATTCTAGTTGACTGTTAGTTGACCAGAAGGTTTATTCTAGTTGACTGTTAGTTGACTGTTAGTTAACCAGAAGGTTTATTCTAGTTGACTGTTAGTTTACTGTTAGTTAACCAGAAGGTTTATTCTAGTTGACTGTTAGTTGACCAGAAGGTTTATTCTAGTTGACTGTTAGTTGACCAGAAGGTTTATTCTAGCTGACTGTTAGTTGACCAGAAGGTTTATTCTAGCTGACTGTTAGTAGACTGTTAGTTAACCAGAAGGTTTATTCTAGTTGACTGTTAGTTGACTGTTAGTTAACCAGAAGGTTTATTCTAGTTGACTGTTAGTTGACCAGAAGGTTTATTCTATTTGACTGTTCGTTGACTGTTAGTTAACCAGAAGGTTTATTCCAGTTGACTGTTAGTTAACCAGAATGTTTATTCCAGTTGACTGTTAGTTAACAAGAAGGTGTTTTCTAGTTGACTGTTAGTTAACCAGAAGGTTTATTCTAGTTGACTGTTAGTTAACCAGAAGGTTTATTCCAGTTGACTGTTAGTTAACCAGAAGGTTTATTCTAGTTGACTGTTAGTTAACCAGAAGGTTTATTCCAGTTGACTGTTAGTTAACCAGAAGGTTTATTCCAGTTGACTGTTAGGTAACCAGAAGGTTTATTCTAGTTGACTGTTAGTTAAACAGAAGGTTTATTCTAGCTGACTGTTAGTTAACCAGAAGGTTTATTCTAGCTGACTGTTAGTTAACCAGAAGGTTTATTCCAGTTGACTGTTAGTTAACAAGAAGGTTTATTCTAGTTGACTGTTAGTTGACTGTTAGTTAACCAGAAGGTTTATTCCAGTTGACTGTTAGTTAACCAGAAGGTTTATTCTAGTTGACTGTTAGTTGACCAGAAGGTTTATTCTAGTTGACTGTTAGTTGACCAGAAGGTTTATTCTAGTTGACTGTTAGTTAACCAGAAGGTTTATTCTAGTTGACTGTTAGTTGACTGTTAGTTAACCAGAAGGTTTATTCTAGTTTACTGTTAGTTGACTGTTAGTTAACCAGAAGGTTTATTCTAGTTGACTGTTAGTTAACCAGAAGGTTTATTCTAGTTGACTGTTAGTTGACCAGAAGGTTTATTCTAGTTGACTGTTAGTTGACTGTTAGTTAACCAGAAGGTTTATTCTAGTTGACTGTTAGTTTACTGTTAGTTAACCAGAAGGTTTATTCTAGTTGACTGTTAGTTGACCAGAAGGTTTATTGTAGTTGACTGTTAGTTGACCAGAAGGTTTATTCTAGCTGACTGTTAGTTGACCAGAAGGTTTATTCTAGCTGACTGTTAGTAGACTGTTAGTTAACCAGAAGGTTTATTCTAGTTGACTGTTAGTTGACTGTTAGTTAACCAGAAGGTTTATTCTAGTTGACTGTTAGTTGACCAGAAGGTTTATTCTATTTGACTGTTCGTTGACTGTTAGTTAACCAGAAGGTTTATTCCAGTTGACTGTTAGTTAACCAGAATGTTTATTCCAGTTGACTGTTAGTTAACAAGAAGGTGTTTTCTAGTTGACTGTTAGTTAACCAGAAGGTTTATTCTAGTTGACTGTTAGTTAACCAGAAGGTTTATTCCAGTTGACTGTTAGTTAACCAGAAGGTTTATTCTAGTTGACTGTTAGTTAACCAGAAGGTTTATTCCAGTTGACTGTTAGTTAACCAGAAGGTTTATTCTAGGTGACTATTAGTTAACCAGAAGGTTTATTCCAGTTGACTGTTAGTTAACCAGAAGGTTTATTCTAGCTGACTGTTAGTTAACCAGAAGGTTTATTCTAGTTGACTGTTAGTTAACCAGAAGGTTTATTCCAGTTGAATGTTAGTTAACCAGAAGGTTTATTCTAGTTGACTGTTAGTTAACCAGAAGGTATATTCTAGTTGACTGTTAGTTGACCAGAAGGTTTATTCTAGTTGACTGTTTCTTGACTGTTAGTTGACCAGAAGGTTTATTCTAGCTGACTGTTAGTTGACCAGAAGGTTTATTCTAGCTGACTGTTAGTTAACCAGAAGGGTTATTCCAGTTGACTGTTAGTTAACCAGAAGGTTTATTCTAGCTGACTGTTAGTTAACCAGAAGGTTTATTCTAGCTGACTGTTAGTTAACCAGAAGGTTTATTCTAGCTGACTGTTAGTTAACCAGAAGGTTTATTCCAGTTGACTGTTAGTTAACAAGAAGGTTTATTCTAGTTGACTGTTAGTTGACTGTTAGTTAACCAGAAGGTTTATTCCAGTTGACTGTTAGTTGACTGTTAGTTAACCAGAAGGTTTATTCTAGTTGACTGTTAGTTGACTGTTAGTTAACCAGAAGGTTTATTCTAGTTGACTGTTAGTTAACCAGAAGGTTTATTCTAGTTGACTGTTAGTTGACCAGAAGGTTTATTCTAGTTGACTGTTAGTTGACTGTTAGTTAACCAGAAGGTTTATTCTAGTTGACTGTTAGTTTACTGTTAGTTAACCAGAAGGTTTATTCTAGTTGACTGTTAGTTGACCAGAAGGTTTATTCTAGTTGACTGTTAGTTGACCAGAAGGTTTATTCTAGCTGACTGTTAGTTGACCAGAAGGTTTATTCTAGCTGACTGTTAGTTGACTGTTAGTTAACCAGAAGGTTTATTCTAGTTGACTGTTAGTTGACTGTTAGTTAACCAGAAGGTTTATTCTAGTTGACTGTTAGTTGACTGTTAGTTAACCAGAAGGTTTATTCTACTTGACTGTTAGTTGACCACAAGGTTTATTCTAGCTGACTGTTAGTTGACTGTTAGTTAACCCGAAGGTTTATTCTAGCTGTCTGTTAGTTGACCAGAAGGTTTATTCTAGTTGACTGTTAGTTGACTGTTAGTTAACCAGAAGGTTTATTCTAGTTGACTGTTAGTTGACTGTTAGTTAACCAGAAGGTTTATTCTACTTGACTGTTAGTTGACCACAAGGTTTATTCTAGCTGACTGTTAGTTGACTGTTAGTTAACCCGAAGGTTTATTCTAGCTGTCTGTTAGTTGACCAGAAGGTTTATTCTAGTTGACTGTTAGTTGACTGTTAGTTTACCAGAAGGTTTATTCTAGTTGACTGTTAGTTAACCAGAATGTTTATTCTAGTTGACTGTTAGTTGACTGTTAGTTAACCAGAAGGTTTATTCTAGTTGACTGTTAGTTGACCAGAAGGTTTATTCTAGTTGACTGTTAGTTGACTGTTAGTTAACCAGAGGGTTTATTCTAGTTGACTGTTAGTTGACCAGAAGGTTTATTCTAGTTGACTGTTAGTTGACTGTTAGTTAACCAGAAGGTTTATTCTGGTTGACTGTTAGTTGACTGTTAGTTTACCAGAAGGTTTATTCTAGTTGACTGTTAGTTAACCAGAATGTTTATTCTAGTTGACTGTTAGTTGACTGTTAGTTAACCAGAAGGTTTATTCTAGTTGACTGTTAGTTGACTGTTAGTTAACCAGAAGGTTTATTCTAGTTGACTGTTAGTTAACCAGAATGTTTATTCTAGTTGACTGTTAGTTGGCTGTTAGTTGACCAGAAGGTTTATTCTAGTTGACTGTTAGTTGACCAGAAGGTTTATTCTAGCTGACTGTTAGTTGACCAGAAGGTTTATTCTAGTTGACTGTTAGTTGACTGTTAGTTAACCAGAAGGTTTATTCTAGTTGACTGTTAGTTGACTGTTAGTTAACCAGAAGGTTTATTCTAGTTGACTGTTAGTTGACTGTTAGTTAACCAGAACGTTTATTCTACTTGACTGTTAGTTGACCAGAAGGTTTATTCTAGCTGACTGTTAGTTGACTGTTAGTTAACCAGAAGGTTTATTCTAGCTGTCTGTTAGTTGACCAGAAGGTTTATTCTAGTTGACTGTTAGTTGACCAGAAGGTTTATTCTAGCTGACTGTTAGTTGACCAGAAGGTTTATTCTAGTTGACTGTTAGTTGACTGTTAGTTTACCAGAAGGTTTATTCTAGTTGACTGTTAGTTAACCAGAATGTTTATTCCAGTTGACTGTTAGTTAACAAGAAGGTGTTTTCTAGTTGACTGTTAGTTAACCAGAAGGTTTATTCTAGTTGACTGTTAGTTAACCAGAAGGTTTATTCCAGTTGACTGTTAGTTAACCAGAAGGTTTATTCTAGTTGACTGTTAGTTAACCAGAAGGTTTATTCCAGTTGACTGTTAGTTAACCAGAAGGTTTATTCTAGGTGACTATTAGTTAACCAGAAGGTTTATTCCAGTTGACTGTTAGTTAACCAGAAGGTTTATTCTAGCTGACTGTTAGTTAACCAGAAGGTTTATTCTAGTTGACTGTTAGTTAACCAGAAGGTTTATTCCAGTTGAATGTTAGTTAACCAGAAGGTTTATTCTAGTTGACTGTTAGTTAACCAGAAGGTTTATTCTAGTTGACTGTTAGTTGACCAGAAGGTTTATTCTAGTTGACTGTTTCTTGACTGTTAGTTGACCAGAAGGTTTATTCTAGCTGACTGTTAGTTGACCAGAAGGTTTATTCTAGCTGACTGTTAGTTAACCAGAAGGGTTATTCCAGTTGACTGTTAGTTAACCAGAAGGTTTATTCTAGCTGACTGTTAGTTAACCAGAAGGTTTATTCTAGCTGACTGTTAGTTAACCAGAAGGTTTATTCTAGCTGACTGTTAGTTAACCAGAAGGTTTATTCCAGTTGACTGTTAGTTAACAAGAAGGTTTATTCTAGTTGACTGTTAGTTGACTGTTAGTTAACCAGAAGGTTTATTCCAGTTGACTGTTAGTTGACTGTTAGTTAACCAGAAGGTTTATTCTAGTTGACTGTTAGTTGACTGTTAGTTAACCAGAAGGTTTATTCTAGTTGACTGTTAGTTAACCAGAAGGTTTATTCTAGTTGACTGTTAGTTGACCAGAAGGTTTATTCTAGTTGACTGTTAGTTGACTGTTAGTTAACCAGAAGGTTTATTCTAGTTGACTGTTAGTTTACTGTTAGTTAACCAGAAGGTTTATTCTAGTTGACTGTTAGTTGACCAGAAGGTTTATTCTAGTTGACTGTTAGTTGACCAGAAGGTTTATTCTAGCTGACTGTTAGTTGACCAGAAGGTTTATTCTAGCTGACTGTTAGTTGACTGTTAGTTAACCAGAAGGTTTATTCTAGTTGACTGTTAGTTGACTGTTAGTTAACCAGAAGGTTTATTCTAGTTGACTGTTAGTTGACTGTTAGTTAACCAGAAGGTTTATTCTACTTGACTGTTAGTTGACCACAAGGTTTATTCTAGCTGACTGTTAGTTGACTGTTAGTTAACCCGAAGGTTTATTCTAGCTGTCTGTTAGTTGACCAGAAGGTTTATTCTAGTTGACTGTTAGTTGACTGTTAGTTAACCAGAAGGTTTATTCTAGTTGACTGTTAGTTGACTGTTAGTTAACCAGAAGGTTTATTCTACTTGACTGTTAGTTGACCACAAGGTTTATTCTAGCTGACTGTTAGTTGACTGTTAGTTAACCCGAAGGTTTATTCTAGCTGTCTGTTAGTTGACCAGAAGGTTTATTCTAGTTGACTGTTAGTTGACTGTTAGTTTACCAGAAGGTTTATTCTAGTTGACTGTTAGTTAACCAGAATGTTTATTCTAGTTGACTGTTAGTTGACTGTTAGTTAACCAGAAGGTTTATTCTAGTTGACTGTTAGTTGACCAGAAGGTTTATTCTAGTTGACTGTTAGTTGACTGTTAGTTAACCAGAGGGTTTATTCTAGTTGACTGTTAGTTGACCAGAAGGTTTATTCTAGTTGACTGTTAGTTGACTGTTAGTTAACCAGAAGGTTTATTCTGGTTGACTGTTAGTTGACTGTTAGTTTACCAGAAGGTTTATTCTAGTTGACTGTTAGTTAACCAGAATGTTTATTCTAGTTGACTGTTAGTTGACTGTTAGTTAACCAGAAGGTTTATTCTAGTTGACTGTTAGTTGACTGTTAGTTAACCAGAAGGTTTATTCTAGTTGACTGTTAGTTAACCAGAATGTTTATTCTAGTTGACTGTTAGTTGGCTGTTAGTTGACCAGAAGGTTTATTCTAGTTGACTGTTAGTTGACCAGAAGGTTTATTCTAGCTGACTGTTAGTTGACCAGAAGGTTTATTCTAGTTGACTGTTAGTTAACCAGAAGGTTTATTCCAGTTGACTGTTAGTTAACCAGAAGGTTTATTCTAGTTGACTGTTAGTTAACCAGAAGGTTTATTCCAGTTGACTGTTAGTTAACCAGAAGGTTTATTCTAGGTGACTATTAGTTAACCAGAAGGTTTATTCCAGTTGACTGTTAGTTAACCAGA
The DNA here is from genome assembly GCF_045679555.1 of Salvelinus alpinus. Taxonomy (NCBI): domain Eukaryota; kingdom Metazoa; phylum Chordata; class Actinopteri; order Salmoniformes; family Salmonidae; genus Salvelinus; species Salvelinus alpinus. The sequence goes on from NC_092119.1 coordinate 4,576,169, forward strand.
AGGTTTATTCTAGCTGACTGTTAGTTAACCAGAAGGTTTATTCTAGTTGACTGTTAGTTAACCAGAAGGTTTATTCCAGTTGAATGTTAGTTAACCAGAAGGTTTATTCTAGTTGACTGTTAGTTAACCAGAAGGTTTATTCTAGTTGACTGTTAGTTGACCAGAAGGTTTATTCTAGTTGACTGTTTCTTGACTGTTAGTTGACCAGAAGGTTTATTCTAGCTGACTGTTAGTTGACCAGAAGGTTTATTCTAGCTGACTGTTAGTTAACCAGAAGGGTTATTCCAGTTGACTGTTAGTTAACCAGAAGGTTTATTCTAGCTGACTGTTAGTTAACCAGAAGGTTTATTCTAGCTGACTGTTAGTTAACCAGAAGGTTTATTCTAGCTGACTGTTAGTTAACCAGAAGGTTTATTCCAGTTGACTGTTAGTTAACAAGAAGGTTTATTCTAGTTGACTGTTAGTTGACTGTTAGTTAACCAGAAGGTTTATTCCAGTTGACTGTTAGTTGACTGTTAGTTAACCAGAAGGTTTATTCTAGTTGACTGTTAGTTGACTGTTAGTTAACCAGAAGGTTTATTCTAGTTGACTGTTAGTTAACCAGAAGGTTTATTCTAGTTGACTGTTAGTTGACCAGAAGGTTTATTCTAGTTGACTGTTAGTTGACTGTTAGTTAACCAGAAGGTTTATTCTAGTTGACTGTTAGTTTACTGTTAGTTAACCAGAAGGTTTATTCTAGTTGACTGTTAGTTGACCAGAAGGTTTATTCTAGTTGACTGTTAGTTGACCAGAAGGTTTATTCTAGCTGACTGTTAGTTGACCAGAAGGTTTATTCTAGCTGACTGTTAGTTGACTGTTAGTTAACCAGAAGGTTTATTCTAGTTGACTGTTAGTTGACTGTTAGTTAACCAGAAGGTTTATTCTAGTTGACTGTTAGTTGACTGTTAGTTAACCAGAAGGTTTATTCTACTTGACTGTTAGTTGACCACAAGGTTTATTCTAGCTGACTGTTAGTTGACTGTTAGTTAACCCGAAGGTTTATTCTAGCTGTCTGTTAGTTGACCAGAAGGTTTATTCTAGTTGACTGTTAGTTGACTGTTAGTTAACCAGAAGGTTTATTCTAGTTGACTGTTAGTTGACTGTTAGTTAACCAGAAGGTTTATTCTACTTGACTGTTAGTTGACCACAAGGTTTATTCTAGCTGACTGTTAGTTGACTGTTAGTTAACCCGAAGGTTTATTCTAGCTGTCTGTTAGTTGACCAGAAGGTTTATTCTAGTTGACTGTTAGTTGACTGTTAGTTTACCAGAAGGTTTATTCTAGTTGACTGTTAGTTAACCAGAATGTTTATTCTAGTTGACTGTTAGTTGACTGTTAGTTAACCAGAAGGTTTATTCTAGTTGACTGTTAGTTGACCAGAAGGTTTATTCTAGTTGACTGTTAGTTGACTGTTAGTTAACCAGAGGGTTTATTCTAGTTGACTGTTAGTTGACCAGAAGGTTTATTCTAGTTGACTGTTAGTTGACTGTTAGTTAACCAGAAGGTTTATTCTGGTTGACTGTTAGTTGACTGTTAGTTTACCAGAAGGTTTATTCTAGTTGACTGTTAGTTAACCAGAATGTTTATTCTAGTTGACTGTTAGTTGACTGTTAGTTAACCAGAAGGTTTATTCTAGTTGACTGTTAGTTGACTGTTAGTTAACCAGAAGGTTTATTCTAGTTGACTGTTAGTTAACCAGAATGTTTATTCTAGTTGACTGTTAGTTGGCTGTTAGTTGACCAGAAGGTTTATTCTAGTTGACTGTTAGTTGACCAGAAGGTTTATTCTAGCTGACTGTTAGTTGACCAGAAGGTTTATTCTAGTTGACTGTTAGTTGACTGTTAGTTAACCAGAAGGTTTATTCTAGTTGACTGTTAGTTGACTGTTAGTTAACCAGAAGGTTTATTCTAGTTGACTGTTAGTTGACTGTTAGTTAACCAGAACGTTTATTCTACTTGACTGTTAGTTGACCAGAAGGTTTATTCTAGCTGACTGTTAGTTGACTGTTAGTTAACCAGAAGGTTTATTCTAGCTGTCTGTTAGTTGACCAGAAGGTTTATTCTAGTTGACTGTTAGTTGACCAGAAGGTTTATTCTAGCTGACTGTTAGTTGACCAGAAGGTTTATTCTAGCTGACTGTTAGTTAACCAGAAGGTTTATTCCAGTTGACTGTTAGGTAACCAGAAGGTTTATTCTAGTTGACTGTTAGTTAACCAGAAGGTTTATTCTAGCTGACTGTTAGTTAACCAGAAGGTTTATTCTAGCTGACTGTTAGTTAACCAGAAGGTTTATTCCAGTTGACTGTTAGTTAACAAGAAGGTTTATTCTAGTTGACTGTTAGTTGACTGTTAGTTAACCAGAAGGTTTATTCCAGTTGACTGTTAGTTAACCAGAAGGTTTATTCTAGTTGACTGTTAGTTGACCAGAAGGTTTATTCTAGTTGGCTGTTAGTTGACCAGAAGGTTTATTCTAGTTGACTGTTAGTTAACCAGAAGGTTTATTCTAGTTGACTGTTAGTTGACTGTTAGTTAACCAGAAGGTTTATTCTAGTTTACTGTTAGTTGACTGTTAGTTAACCAGAAGGTTTATTCTAGTTGACTGTTAGTTAACCAGAAGGTTTATTCTAGTTGACTGTTAGTTGACCAGAAGGTTTATTCTAGTTGACTGTTAGTTGACTGTTAGTTAACCAGAAGGTTTATTCTAGTTGACTGTTAGTTTACTGTTAGTTAACCAGAAGGTTTATTCTAGTTGACTGTTAGTTGACCAGAAGGTTTATTCTAGTTGACTGTTAGTTGACCAGAAGGTTTATTCTAGCTGACTGTTAGTTGACCAGAAGGTTTATTCTAGCTGACTGTTAGTAGACTGTTAGTTAACCAGAAGGTTTATTCTAGTTGACTGTTAGTTGACTGTTAGTTAACCAGAAGGTTTATTCTAGTTGACTGTTAGTTGACCAGAAGGTTTATTCTATTTGACTGTTCGTTGACTGTTAGTTAACCAGAAGGTTTATTCCAGTTGACTGTTAGTTAACCAGAATGTTTATTCCAGTTGACTGTTAGTTAACAAGAAGGTGTTTTCTAGTTGACTGTTAGTTAACCAGAAGGTTTATTCTAGTTGACTGTTAGTTAACCAGAAGGTTTATTCCAGTTGACTGTTAGTTAACCAGAAGGTTTATTCTAGTTGACTGTTAGTTAACCAGAAGGTTTATTCCAGTTGACTGTTAGTTAACCAGAAGGTTTATTCTAGGTGACTATTAGTTAACCAGAAGGTTTATTCCAGTTGACTGTTAGTTAACCAGAAGGTTTATTCTAGCTGACTGTTAGTTAACCAGAAGGTTTATTCTAGTTGACTGTTAGTTAACCAGAAGGTTTATTCCAGTTGAATGTTAGTTAACCAGAAGGTTTATTCTAGTTGACTGTTAGTTAACCAGAAGGTTTATTCTAGTTGACTGTTAGTTGACCAGAAGGTTTATTCTAGTTGACTGTTTCTTGACTGTTAGTTGACCAGAAGGTTTATTCTAGCTGACTGTTAGTTGACCAGAAGGTTTATTCTAGCTGACTGTTAGTTAACCAGAAGGGTTATTCCAGTTGACTGTTAGTTAACCAGAAGGTTTATTCTAGCTGACTGTTAGTTAACCAGAAGGTTTATTCTAGCTGACTGTTAGTTAACCAGAAGGTTTATTCTAGCTGACTGTTAGTTAACCAGAAGGTTTATTCCAGTTGACTGTTAGTTAACAAGAAGGTTTATTCTAGTTGACTGTTAGTTGACTGTTAGTTAACCAGAAGGTTTATTCCAGTTGACTGTTAGTTGACTGTTAGTTAACCAGAAGGTTTATTCTAGTTGACTGTTAGTTGACTGTTAGTTAACCAGAAGGTTTATTCTAGTTGACTGTTAGTTAACCAGAAGGTTTATTCTAGTTGACTGTTAGTTGACCAGAAGGTTTATTCTAGTTGACTGTTAGTTGACTGTTAGTTAACCAGAAGGTTTATTCTAGTTGACTGTTAGTTTACTGTTAGTTAACCAGAAGGTTTATTCTAGTTGACTGTTAGTTGACCAGAAGGTTTATTCTAGTTGACTGTTAGTTGACCAGAAGGTTTATTCTAGCTGACTGTTAGTTGACCAGAAGGTTTATTCTAGCTGACTGTTAGTTGACTGTTAGTTAACCAGAAGGTTTATTCTAGTTGACTGTTAGTTGACTGTTAGTTAACCAGAAGGTTTATTCTAGTTGACTGTTAGTTGACTGTTAGTTAACCAGAAGGTTTATTCTACTTGACTGTTAGTTGACCACAAGGTTTATTCTAGCTGACTGTTAGTTGACTGTTAGTTAACCCGAAGGTTTATTCTAGCTGTCTGTTAGTTGACCAGAAGGTTTATTCTAGTTGACTGTTAGTTGACTGTTAGTTAACCAGAAGGTTTATTCTAGTTGACTGTTAGTTGACTGTTAGTTAACCAGAAGGTTTATTCTACTTGACTGTTAGTTGACCACAAGGTTTATTCTAGCTGACTGTTAGTTGACTGTTAGTTAACCCGAAGGTTTATTCTAGCTGTCTGTTAGTTGACCAGAAGGTTTATTCTAGTTGACTGTTAGTTGACTGTTAGTTAACCAGAAGGTTTATTCTAGTTGACTGTTAGTTGACTGTTAGTTAACCAGAAGGTTTATTCTACTTGACTGTTAGTTGACCACAAGGTTTATTCTAGCTGACTGTTAGTTGACTGTTAGTTAACCCGAAGGTTTATTCTAGCTGTCTGTTAGTTGACCAGAAGGTTTATTCTAGTTGACTGTTAGTTGACTGTTAGTTTACCAGAAGGTTTATTCTAGTTGACTGTTAGTTAACCATAATGTTTATTCTAGTTGACTGTTAGTTGACTGTTAGTTAACCAGAAGGTTTATTCTAGTTGACTGTTAGTTGACCAGAAGGTTTATTCTAGTTGACTGTTAGTTGACTGTTAGTTAACCAGAGGGTTTATTCTAGTTGACTGTTAGTTGACCAGAAGGTTTATTCTAGTTGACTGTTAGTTGACTGTTAGTTAACCAGAAGGTTTATTCTAGTTGACTGTTAGTTGACTGTTAGTTAACCAGAAGGTTTATTCTAGTTGACTGTTAGTTAACCAGAATGTTTATTCTAGTTGACTGTTAGTTGGCTGTTAGTTGACCAGAAGGTTTATTCTAGTTGACTGTTAGTTGACCAGAAGGTTTATTCTAGCTGACTGTTAGTTGACCAGAAGGTTTATTCTAGTTGACTGTTAGTTGACTGTTAGTTAACCAGAAGGTTTATTCTAGTTGACTGTTAGTTGACTGTTAGTTAACCAGAAGGTTTATTCTAGTTGACTGTTAGTTGACTGTTAGTTAACCAGAACGTTTATTCTACTTGACTGTTAGTTGACCAGAAGGTTTATTCTAGCTGACTGTTAGTTGACTGTTAGTTAACCAGAAGGTTTATTCTAGCTGTCTGTTAGTTGACCAGAAGGTTTATTCTAGTTGACTGTTAGTTAACCAGAAGGTTTATTCTAGTTGACTGTTAGTTGACGAGAAGGTGAGACCCCCTCATAAAACATGGAGAAAGACGTTAACTCTGGACAATACTACACTCAGCAATGAAACACACACACGCACGCACGCACGCACGCACGCACGCACGCACGCACGCACGCACGCACGCACGCACGGCACGCACGCAGGCAGGCAGGCAGGCACGCACGCACGCAGGCGCGCGCGCGCGCACACACACACACACACACACACACACACACACACACACACACACATGAGACTGATATTTCACTCCGCTTTCTCACTTGTGTGTGTGTGTTGGTTACAGTTGAATATTACACATGTGATAGGATGACAATGTCCCCATCCACAGGGCACGAGTGGTCACTGAAGGGTTTGATGAGCATGAAAACCATGTAAACCATATGCCACGGCCGTCTCAGTCACCAAATCTCAACCAAATTGAACACCCATGGAAGATTCCGCAGCTGTGCCTGAGACGGGGTTATCCACCACCATCAACCCTGAAACAGGGTTATCCACCACCATCAACCCTGAAACAGGGTTATCCACCACCATCAACCCTGAAACAGGGTTATCCACCACCATCAACCCTGAAACAGGGTTTTCCACCACCATCAACCCTGAAACAGGGTTTTCCACCACCATCAGCCCTGAAACAGGGTTATCCACCACCATCAACCCTGAAACAGGGTTATCCACCACCATCAGCCCTGAAACAGGGTTATCCACCACCATCAGCCCTGAAACAGGGTTATCCACCACCATCAACCCTGAAACAGGGTTATCCACCACCATCAGCCCTGAAACAGGGTTATCCACCACCATCAACTTGTAGAACCCCACAGACCGTAGCAACAGACCCCACAGACCGTAGCAACAGACCACACAGACCGTAGCAACAGACCACACATACCGTAGCAACATACCACACATACCGTAGCAACAGACCCCACAGACCGTAGCAACAGACCCCACATACCGTAGCAACATACCACACATACCGTAGCAACAGACCACACAGACCGTAGCAACAGACCACACATACCGTAGCAACATACCACACATACCGTAGCAACAGACCCCACAGACCGTAGCAACAGACCCCACATACAGTAGCAACAGACCACACAGACCGTAGCAACAGACCACACATACCGTAGCAACAGACCACACATACAGTAGCAACAGACCCCACAGACCGTAGCAACAGACCCCACAGACCGTAGCAACAGACCCCACATACCGTAGCAACAGACCACACATACAGTAGCAACAGACCACACATACCGTAGCAACAGACCACACATACCGTAGCAACAGACCACACATACCGTATCAACAGACCACACATACCGTAGCAACAGACCACACATACCGTAGCAACAGACCACACATACAGTAGCAACAGACCCCACAGACCGTAGCAACAGACCACACATACCGTAGCAACAGACCACACATACCGTAGCAACAGACCACACATACAGTAGCAACAGACCACACAAACCGTAGCAACAGACCACACATACTGTAGCAACAGACCCCACATACCGTAGCAACAGACCACACATACCGTAGCAACAGACCCCACAGACCGTAGCAACAGACCACACATACCGTATCAACAGACCCTTTACCTTACTACTCCTTCTTTCCCTCTTTCCCTCTCCTTCCTTCTTTCCCTCTTTCCCTCTTTCCCTCTCCTTCCTTCTTTCCCTCTTTCCCTCTCCTTCCTTCTTTCCCTCTTTCCCTCTCCTTCCTTCTTTCCCTCCTTCCCTCTCCTTCCTTCTTTCCCTCCTTTCCTCTCCCTCTTTCCTTCCTTCTTTCCCTCTTTCCTTCCTTCCCTCCTTCCATCCTTCCTTCCCTCTACCCCTGCTTCCTTTTTTCCCTCCTTCCTTCCTTTTTCCTTCCTTCCCTCTTTCCCTCCTTCCTTTACTCTTTCTCACACTCCCTACTTCCTTCCCTCATCCCTCCTTCCTTCTTTCCCTCCTTCCTTTCCTCTTTCTCACATTCCCTACTTCCTTCCCTCTTTCCCTCTTTCCTTCTATCCCTCCTCTCTCTCTTCTCTCCTTCCTTCCTTCTTCCCTCCTATCTTCCCTCTTCCCTCCTATCTTCCCTCTATCCTTCCTTCTATCCCTCCTTCTCTCTTTACCTCCTTCCTTCCTTCTTCCTTCCTATCTTCCCTCTTCCCTCCTATCTTCCCTCTATCCTTCCTTCCTTCCCTCCTTTTCTACTTCCCTTTTTCCCTCTTTCCCTTTCTCTTTTTAAGGGTTTACAGGGGGACTGTGGTGTTAGTGAAGATGTCTCAGTAAAGAACATGGAGAGTCAAGTCTCTCTCTCTGTCCGGTGACACTTTCTCCTGTTTCAGATTTACTGACGGATTAACAAAGGGGTGGAGAAGGAGGCTGTGTTAAGCTATGCGCCCAGGCACGCTGGTAACAATCAGAAAACACTCAGACTTCAATACAAACATACAATTATCCTCTCACACCCCAAACCCTTTCTACAATATAACCTGTCACACACGCACAAACACAGTGTCTGACACATCAAAGGGCATCGCGTGTGAGGGGAGGAGGCCTGCCAAGAATGAGAGAAGAGAGAGGGAAAGAGAGGGGGAATGAGTGGGAGAGAAACGACTCGTTGAAAAGTCTGCCGATGTGCCCTTGAGCAAGGCACTTAACCCTAATTGCTCCTCTAAGTCACTCTGGATAAGAACGTCTGCTAATTAACTAAAATGTTAATAAATATGTAAACGACGCCAAAGAGAAGTATGAACCGTCTCGACAGGCCCTCTCATACATTGACAGTTGACACTTCCTGTTCCCTGATTCTCTACTGTACTTAATCTTCTGATCACAAAATCTGACTTTTAAACATTGCATGTCTACACAGCATTAGGGCCACCGCTGGCCTTTACGCTATACCATCACATCTCAGGGAAAGTATCCAGGAACACACACACACACACACGTAGATGTGATGTTTCCATAGATACTGATGGGATGCGAAGGCACCTGATCACACTAGAAACTGTCTACGTCTACAGCGTGGGCTGATTCCTGGCTAGCAACATCGGCTCATGTTGCCTCTGTGTGTGTGTGTGTGTGTTTGTGTGTTTGTGTGTGTGTGTGTGTGTGTGTGTGTGTGTGTGTGTGTGTGTGTGTGTGTGTGTGTGTGTGTGTGTGTGTGTGTGTGTGTGTGTGTGTGTGTGTGTGTGTGTGTGTGTGTGTGTGGGTGAGCACCCTCTGTCACTGAAGGGAACTCCCACAAGCTGCAGTGCCAAAACTGCAGCAGAGCTGGTCTGACGGTAGGGCTGGGTTTGTGCCAACGCTAACACACACACATGTAGACATCAGCCTGTCACAGGGAGAGGGCAGGGCAGACCATAGCTGGGAAATGAACACTATTGCCATGTCAGCCCTGGTAGCAGCCAGCAGCCATAGCACCCTAAATCCCACTGCTCGCTCGCCTCAGACGCTAAGCAGGGTTGAGTCTGGTGAAGCCTCAGAAGCTAAGCAGGGTTGGGTCTGGTGAAGCCTCTGAGGCTAAGCAGTGTTGGGTCTGGTGAAGCCTCTGGGGCTAAGCAGGGTTGGGTCTGGTGAAACCTCTGGGGCTAAGCAGGGTTGGGTCTGGTGAAGCCTCAGAAGCTAAGCAGGGTTGGGTCTGGTGAAGCCTTGAATGAGAGACCAGATGCGGGTGTTGGAGGTCCAGAGAACTGACCACGATGTCATCAGAGTGAGCAACAGAACAGTGTACTTACTTACTGGCTAATCTCAATTTGTTTTTTTCATGAAATCATTTTCATTGAATAGTTTTTAAATCATCGCTAAGGTTTTTATTGCTACGGATTCCTCGATGCGGTTAGCCTTTACGGCTGGGACTGCAAATTTGTGATCTGGATTCCTGTTAAGTAGCAGTTAGCTGCTAGCCGTCATGAAAATTGAGCAGGCTAACGTAAGCAGTGATAGCCCACCTGTTTAAGATATTACAAGGGTATTTTATACAGCTGAAACTTGTTTTAAATGCAAAGGAAACACATTTTATGATTTTTAATAGATTCAAAAAGTTGTTTGAAAATACACTTGCACTTACGAGCTTAGATTGCTCTCGAATTAATCAGGTCTCTGCATATAAATACTTAGTTTATCATCCAACCATATCCCTGTCTTTTAAAATGCATGTTGACGAACTTTGTCAACAGCTAAAAATCAAGCTAGGCTTCCTCTATAGAAACAGGACATGTTTGTCCTCTACAAATAGAAGACAAATTGTGCAAGCTACTTTTATGTCTCTTATAGATTATGGGGATATTATTTACATGCTACGGCATCAACACTTAAATCGCTGGATGCTACTTATCATTGCGCACTTAGGTTTATTACGGGTGCTACAGAACTCACCACTGTGTTTTATATCATAATGTGGGTTGGACTTCGCTGTCCGTGAGACGAGAACAACATGCTCTCGTGTTTGTCTATAAAGCACTTCTGAATAAACTACCTTCTTATTTATCATCACTCATCAACATTAGAATTATAATTCCTAAAACCAGGTCTCAACATGGATTACACTTGAGGCCCATGTGATCTCCACAGAGTTGGGTATGGCTGCCTTTTCCTGTTACGCTCCTTGCCTATGGAATAAGGTGCTTCTACACCTGCATTGCTTGCTGTTTGGGGTTTTAGGCTGGGTTTCTGTACAGCACTTCGAGATATTAGCTGATGTACGAAGGGCTATATAAAATAAATTTGATTTGATTTGAATAGCCTGCAGACTAAACTTAAAATTGAGACTCTTGTCCCCCTGTTGCCCATTTTAAACATTTATTGGAGGATTTTTATTTTTGTTTTGCTTGTAACTGCTTCGGGTAATGCAGGTTCTTGTTCTGTTAGGGGAATAACCTGTGTGTAAATGTAACAATCTGCTGCTGTATTGTTTTTGTGTTATCTGTGATCGTTTTGTTTTGTCTTGTATAATTTTTTTATCATTGTACCTAAACTGTATGTGTAAACATGTATACGCAGGGCCCAGCTGTTAAAGAGACCTCGGTCTCAGTCTGTGTTCCTTGTTGAAATAACAGTATAATAATGTAGCCTAAGCAAACCGTTTCTCAGTTATAAATGCCTCCTTATAGCAAAGGTGTCGATGAGTCGGGGTTGATGAGTTGATTTGTCCCAATCCAACGGAGAGATGTTCAGTTCAGCTCCGCAGCCCATGGGAGACTGGACAATCGCAAGGCGTAGGAGATTGGGGAGGCCGTCTGGTCACCACAGTTCAGCAGGTCTCTGACTCAAGGCAGAAGGGTCTCGGGCCATCTTCCACCATTCCGGGGGTTTCCGACGCCATCCGCTGCTGCTGGTGCAAAGAGTTAGCCTAGCCTGGTTCGAAGTCTCGATCCCCACGGCCCGAAGCAGTCCCATCCCACTCCCCGTCTTCCTGCCTCATCAGATTCCATCCCAAGCACCATCATTGTGGGCAGGTCGATGGTGAAAGATTTTGGCCTGTCGACGGTCTGTGGACCGATCAAGGTCTATTGTCATCTGAGGGAGGACTACAATTTATTTTGAAACACCCTTACTAGCACAGGAAAGATAATAATGATCTGTGGCCCCCTCCCGTGCTATCGAAAGGCTTCGGAACATTTCAGCTGACTGTCTCCGTTTATGATAGAGACCCTTCTGCCTTGATAGATTGGAGACTGTCACAAAATGTGCTCGTGATGTTATTTGCTGTGCGTGCAACCAGCAGAAAAGAGATGAGATTCACACTAACCGCATGGGGTTCCAGGATTACTTCCAACAACATCAAACTGTTTAAGAGACTGACGGACAGGGTCTAGTAGGGCTCCAGTCCTCCCTGTCCGTATGAGCAACAGAGGACTTGGAAAGCATATCAGCTCCTGTAGAAATGGCACTATGGTTATTGTGAGTAACCTAATTTATGTTCCTCTAACTCTGCCTTCTAGTGAGTTTATATAAACTGTCATATCCTACAATTCTGATAGATTGGAGACTGTCAGAGAATTTGCTTGTGATGTTAATAATTTTGTTGTTAATAATCCATTGGTTACCTCGAGGCAGATGCCCCAGGGGCCCACAGTCATTGAATATGCCGCTTTTAAATGTTAGAGCAATCACTGGTAAAACCTTTCTCGTGAATGACCTCATTACTGAGCGCAAAGTTGATTACACATCTCTCACTGAAACATGGCTGTCTTCAGACTGTAATGCTGCTCTTATTGAAGCCCCCCCCCCCCCCTCCACGGACTACAGCTTTTCATACTGTATCAGAAAAGGAAAAAAGGGTGGGGGGACAGCCTTTACTCTTACTAATGCTCTCAGCTGTAAGGACATTCCGTTTGGCGACTTTGGGTATTGTGAGCATCATGCTATACTGTTTAAATGTCAGCCACCAGTGCTGGCCATCACCCTGTATAGGCCTCCAAAGCACTGCCCCACTTCCTTTACTGATTTCTCTGAACTATTGTCTATTGTCCTTGAGAACTGTGATCAGATCATTATGTTGGGCGATTTTAATATTCATGTTGACAAAGACTCCAAGAATAAAAAACATGAGCTGGAGCACACCCAGAAACTATCTATACTAACTAACTATTTTGTGTGGAGGTGCTGACTCATGGCGAATAAACTATCAACTATAAAAACTAAAGACAGTCGCACACTCCATATATAAACTCCCAGTCATTTATTGGATGGTGATTTACCCGATAAATTACTTCCTCCCCAAAAAATCTAATCTGGTTTTCTGTGCCCACTACAGCACAGAGACAGCCTTAGTTAAAGTGGTATATGATCCTAGAGCCAACACAGATGTCAAACAGCTCTCTATCCGTGTACTCTTGAATTTAAGTGCTGCATTCGACACTGTTAACCAAGATGTCCTTCTGGACAGACTGGAGAGGTGGGTTGGTCTCTCCGGTCCAGGAGAGGTGGGTTGGGCTCTCAGGTCCAGGAGAGGTGGGTTGTCCTCTCCGGTCCAGGAGAGGTGGGTTGTCCTCTCCGGTCCAGGAGAGGTGGGTTGGGCTCTCAGGTCCAGGAGAGATGGGTTGGCCTCTCCGGTCCAGGAGAGGTTGGTTGGCCTCTCAGGTCCAGGAGAGGTGGGTTGGCCTCTCCGGTCCAGGAGAGGTGGGTTGGGCTCTCAGGTCCAGGAGAGGTGGGTTGGCCTCTCCGGTCCAGGAGAGGTGGGTTGGGCTCTCAGGTCCAGGAGAGGTGGGTTGGGCTCTCAGGTCCAGGAGAGGTGGGTTGTCCTCTCCGGTCCAGGAGAGGTGGGTTGGCCTCTCCGGTCCAGGAGAGGTGGGTTGGTCTCTCCGGTCCAGGAGAGGTTGGTTGGCCTCTCAGGTCCAGGAGAGGTGGGTTGGCCTCTCCGGTCCAGGAGAGGTGGGTTGGGCTCTCAGGTCCAGGAGAGGTGGGTTGGCCTCTCCGGTCCAGGAGAGGTGGGTTGGGCTCTCCGGTCCAGGAGAGGTGGGTTGGCCTCTCCGGTCCAGGAGAGGTGGGTTGGACTCTCCGGTCCAGGAGAGGTGGGTTGTCCTCTCCGGTCCAGGAGAGGTGGGTTGGCCTCTCCGGTCCAGGAGAGATGGGTTGGCCTCTCCGGTCCAGGAGAGGTGGGTTGGCCTCTCCGGTCCAGGAGAGGTGGGTTGGCCTCTCCGGTCCAGGACAGGTGGGTTGGCCTCTCAGGTCCAGTTCTAAATTGGTTTAGGACCTATTTAACCAGTCAAGAGTTTTTTGTCAACATTGGTAAACATAACTCAGTGAAAATAGATATCACGTGGCGGTCCCCAAGGTTCGATTTGGGATCCGGTACTGTTCAGTTTATATGTGTTACCCTTTGGCAGTGTTATCAGAAAGCACGGGCATTGATTTTCACTGCTAAGCAGACAATACACAACTTTGCATTTCTGTATCACCAGAGGTTATTAGTTAGTATTAGACTGTATTAGTGATTTAAATAATTGGATGGCTTACAACTTCCTCTAGCTAAATCAAGACGAGACCGAGGTACTTATTGTTGGAGCCAAAGCACAGACAATACAAATAGAACACCAGGTCAAAAACCGATGTGTCATTTTAGATTCTGAATTCAATTTCGAATCACACAATAAGAATGTGAACAAAATAGCTTTTTTTTACCAGCTGAGGAACATTGCCAAAGTTATGGCCCTTTCTATCTCAGGCTGATACAGAGAGATTCATCCATGTATTTATTACAAGCATGCTTGACTACTGTAATGCTCTCCTGTCTGGTCTACCCAAGAAAGCCATTGGTCAACTGCAAAACATACAGAATGCTGCAGAACGAGTACTGACCAAGATCAGACGGAGAGGACACATTACACCTGTTTTAAAGTCTCTCCACTGGCTGCCTGTGGGATTTAGAATTAATTTTAAGATTTTTCTATTCAATTTTGCACCCCAATACATGTCAGACCTGCTTTTAAGTTATAACACCATCTCTCCCCCTCTCTCCTCCTCACTCCCCCTCTCCCCATCTCCTCCCCTCACTAACCCCCCTCTCCCCATTTCCTCCCCTCACTACCGCCCCTCTCGCCCTCCCTCCCCCATCTCCTCCCTTCACTAACCCCCACTCTTCCCCTCTACCTCTCACCTCTCACTCCCCTTCTCCCCCATCCTCTCCCCTCACTAACACCCTTCTCTTCCCCATCTCTTCCCATCACTAAACCCCCTCTCTCCCCCTCTACCCCTCACTCCCCTTCTCCCCCACCCTCTCGCCTCACTAAACCCCCTCTCTCCCCCTCTACCCCTCACTCCCCTTCTCCCCCATCCTCTCCCCTCACTAACACCCTTCTCTTCCCCATCTCTTCCCATCACTAAACCCCCTCTCTCCCCCTCTACCTCTCACTCCCCTTCTCCCCCATCCTCTCCCCTCACTAACACCCTTCTCTTCCCCATCTCTTCCCATCATTAAACCCCTTCTCTTCCCCTGACCTCCTGTATTCCCCTGCATGCAAGTGCTACCTCTAAAAAGGTGTGTGATTAAGTGTACTAGCCATTAGCTGGCTAAATAGTGGGGCTTTGACACCGAGATGGACAAATACTCAATACTCTCCACTTAACATTGAACCGTTTCCTGGAGGAGTCCAGCAGCGTGTCCTGATGATCCCCTTAGAAAACAGTCATTGTCTGTGGCCCAAGTATCTCTCCTTCCTCCTAAAGTGTGCTCTTGTTCACTTCCCTTCAATGAATTAAAAGGAAATGGCCGGTACAAGAAATATGGTGGAAACTCCCACTAGCCTATTTTTTTTCTACCAACTATCAACGCTTTTAGATTTGTGGGAGTTAGTGAACGAGTGCACACTTCAGGAGGAAGGAGACTGCATAGGTTGCAGTGGGAGGTGAGGTATGGCCACTGAAGTCAGAAGGGAGCTGAAGCATTCCTTAAGTGGCTCATTAGTCTTAAAGAAACAGGCAGCCATTTCCTAGGGCTGACCCTGGTGATGCTTTCCTAGGGCTGACCCTGGTGATGCTTTCCTAGCGCTGACCCTGGTGATGCTTTCCTAGGGCTGACCCTGGTGATGCTTTCCTAGGGCTGACCCTGGTGATGCTTTCCTAGCGCTGACCCTGGTGATGCTTTCCTAGGGCTGACCCTGGTGATGCTTTCCTAGGGCTGACCCAGGTGATGCTTTCCTAGCGCTGACCCTGGTGATGCTTTCCTAGCGCTGACCCTGGTGATGCTTTCCTAGGGCTGACAGTGTTCATTAACAACTTCAGGGACAGGAATACATGTAGATGGCACTCTCTCTCTCTCTCTCTCTCTCTCTCTCTCTCTCTCTCTCTCTCTCTCTCTCTCTCTCTCTCTCTCTCTCTCTCTCTCTCTCTCTCTCTCTCTCATCCTCAACACACACATAGCCAGGTTGTCAGTCATCATGGTGTTAGATGTGAGTAATCACAAACCTGATTGAGGTGTGTGAGAGAGAACACTGACTGTAGAATCTAGAATTCAACATTCCAGAATATCATCCAGTCCATAGTTCGCTAGATGGATCCAGTCCACTAGATAGATCCAGTCCTCTAGATAGATCCAGTCCACTAGCTAAATCCAGTCCACTAGCTAAATCCAGTCCACTAGAAACTAACACATTGGTTAGTAGGACATCAGACATACACCTCTGCTTTAACCAACTTCAGACATGCAAACACACACACACACACCACATCGCACCGCAGCAGGAAAAGACACTTGTTGCATTTCTGACATACCTGGGTGTGTATGATTGGCAGGTTGGGGGTGTGGTCACATTCAACCAGATGGGAGCAGTGAGTACATTGCAACTCAGACACAGGTAACTTCTGTGTGTGTGTGTGTGTGTGTGTGTGTGCGTGACCTGAACAAGGTGACCAGGGGGAGGTACTAGGCTCTCTGGGCACGGGGCAAGAGGAGTGGTATATAATTTGTAATATGCGGGAGGGATGAGCTGTGTGTGTGTGTGTGTGTGTGTGTGTGTGTGTGTGTGTGTGTGTGTGTGTGTGTGTGTGTGTGTGTGTGTGTGTGTGTGTGTGTGTGTGTGTGTGTGTGTGTGTGTGTGTGTGTGTGTGTGTGTGTGTGTGTGCTGGCTGTGGCATTGTTTGACTCATATTCAAATATTTGATTTATATTCAATGACTCATTAGTGTGTGTGTGTGTGTGTGTGTGTGTGTGTGTGTGTGTGTGTGTGTGTGTGTGTGTGTGTGTGTGTGTGTGTGTGTGTGTGTGTGTGTGTGTGTGTGTGTGTGTGTGTGTGTGTGTGTGTGTGTGTGTGTGTGTGTGTGTGTGTGTGTTCAGAGAAATCAGTAAAGGAAGTGGGGCAGTGCTTTGGAGGCCTATACAGGGTGATGACCAGCACTGATGGCTGACATTTAAACAGATGCTCACTATAATAAGCAGATTGTCAAGTCACATACAACAAGCCAGTTCATCCAAAATATGAAAAGGAGAGAGGAGAGAGGAGAGGAGAGAGGAGAGGAGAGAGGAGAGGAGAGAGGAGAGGGGAGAGAGGAGAGGAGAGAGGAGAGGAGAGAGGAGAGAGGAGAGAGCACAGAGGAGAGGGGAGAGGGGAGAGAGGAGAGGAGAGGAGAGAGGAGAGAGGAGAGAGAGGAGAGAGGAGAGGGGAGAGGAGAGAGGAGAGAGGAGAGAAGTGTTCCGTTTTTAGCCTGCTAGCTACGTTAGCTGGTAAACCTTGTGTGTTCAATGTTCAAGCTAGCTACGGCTACTTAGCTAGCTTGCTAACATTTTCTTTATTCAGTCTGTTTTGTACTCAAAGAAATCTAACAATAGCATCATTTAGCTTGGGCTTGGAGCCTCAAGACTCGTGACTTGACTTTGACTTGAAATTATTTGGCCAGGATTTGTAATGTTTTGTCACTCATTTTGTGGCACAGTCTCCGTGACTTGACTGAAGAAATAAACTTGTATCTCGACTTGACTTGCTCTTAGAATACACGACTTTGACTTGACTCGAGACTTGACCCGTTCTTCTTGGGACTCGACTTGAGACTCGACCTGTTCTACTTGAAACTTGACTCGAGACTTGACCCGTTCTTCTTGGGACTCGACTTGAGACTCGACCTGTTCTACTTGAAACTCGACTTGAGACTCGACCTGTTCTACTTGAAACTTGACTCGAGACTTGACCCGTTCTACTTGGGACTCGACTTGAGACTCGACCTGTTCTACTTGAAACTTGACTCGAGACTTGACCCGTTCTTCTTGAAACTCGACTCGAGACTCGACCCGTTCTACTTGAAACTCGACTTGAGACTCGACCCGTTCTACTTGAAACTCGACTTGAGACTCGACCTGTTCTACTTGAAACTTGACTCGAGACTTGACCCGTTCTACTTGGGACTCGACTTGAGACTCGACCTGTTCTACTTGAAACTTGACTCGAGACTTGACCCGTTCTTCTTGGGACTCGACTTGAGACTCGACCTGTTCTACTTGAAACTTGACTCGAGACTTGACCCGTTCTACTTGGGACTCGACTTGAGACTCGACCTGTTCTACTTGAAACTTGACTCGAGACTTGACCCGTTCTTCTTGGGACTCGACTTGAGACTCGACCTGTTCTACTTGAAACTTGACTCGAGACTTGACCCGTTCTTCTTGGGACTCGACTTGAGACTCGACCCGATCTACTTGAAACTTGACTCGAGACTTGACCCGTTCTTCTTGGGACTCGACTTGAGACTCGACCTGTTCTACTTGAAACTTGACTCGAGACTTGACCCGTTCTTCTTGGGACTCGACTTGAGACTCGACCTGTTCTACTTGAAACTTGACTCGAGACTCGACCCGTTCTACTTGAAACTCGACTCGAGACTTGAACCCGTTCTACTTGGGACTCGACTTGAATAATTCATAAAAAATATATATGAATACTGTATGAGCGTAAACAAATACTTGTCAGCAAGTTTTCATAGAATTGATTCGAACTCAATGTAATTGTATGTTAATTTTAATCAGGAAAAAGGAAAATACTTCCATTCTGTATGAACAAAAGTTTCTTATCAAGCCCTTTGCATTGATGTTCCTGAAGAGACTCTTGCTTGGTTGGTAGTGGGAGTCTGAGCCTGTGGGAAAACCAGGGGCGCAACTTTCACTGGGGGCGGGGGGGACATGAACCCCCAGCCACATTCAAAAATTTCATTTTTTGTCCCCCCCAGTTTTATTACTGCACTGTGATACAAAAGGTGGGAACTGGTGTGCTTCAGGACCATGCAGACGCCTGGGTAGGCTGTTTCACGGTTTTAGACGGCTGAATGTAGGACCACACGGACACCAAAGAGTGTGCGGTAAGGCTGACTGGTTCTCAAAAGCTAGTGTATAGGAACAGCATGGGAGAAATGAGGCAGCTGATGTCTGTCTGTGTTGCGCTTTTTCTCCGAGTTGTAAAAGCAAGCAGAGCAGAAACTTGCTACTCTTTAGTTGACTGATCTAGTTTGCAAGGTAACTGCTGTTTGAGAGAAACATTTTTATTCCCAGTGCTGAGCTAGAAGTGTAAGTGACATGTTATGTTAGCTAATGTATCATCCCCTCTCCACTGAAGTGAATGATCTATTAGCAGGTAGATTGCTAGCTAGTAGCCACCACAGCCAGTTCAGCTCTAGCTAGCCTCTAGCTAGAGCTAGAGCTTGTTTTGTCTTGTTTCAACAGAAGTCAATTTGATGATGTACCATTGTACCATGAGCTAGCCAAAAGTTGGCTAACATTAGCTAGCTAGCGCACTAACTTTAGCTATTATTTTTGGACATGATTTGGAAAGGCACAAACCTGTCTATATAAGGTACCACAGTTGACAGTACATGTCAGAGCAAAAACCAAGCCATGATGTCAAAGGAATTGTCCGTAGAGCTCCGAGACAGGATTGTTTCAAGGCACAGATCTGGGGAAGGGTAGCAACTTTTTTTGCAGCGTTGAAGGTCCCCATGAACACAGTGGCCTCCATCATTCTTAAATGGAAGAAGTTTGGAACCACCAAGACTCTTCATAGAGCTGGCCATCCAGCCAAAATGAGCAATCGTGGGAGAAGGGCCTTGGTTAAGGAGGTGACGAAGAACCCGATGGTCACTCTGACAGAGCTCTGGAGTTCCTCTGTGGAGATGGGAGAGCCTTCCAGGAGGACAACCATCTCTGCAGCACTCCCCCAATCAGGCCTTTATGGTAAAGTGACCAGACGGATGGGCACATGACAAGTTAGGCAAAAGGCACTTAAAGACTCTCAGGCCATGAGAAACAAAATTCTCTGGTCTGATGAAACCAAGATGGAATTCTTTGGCCTGAATGCCAAGGATCACGTCTGGAGGAAACCTGGCACCATCCCTACGGTGAAGCACGGTGGTGGCAGCATCATGCTTTGGGGATGGTTTTCAGCGGCAGGGACTGGGAGACTAGTCAGGATCGATGGAAAGATGAACGGAGCAAAGTACAGAGAGATCCTTGATGAAAACCTGCTCCAGAGCACTCAGGACCTCAGACTGGGGCGAAGGTTCACCTTCCAACAGGACAACGACCATAAGCACACAGCCAAGATAACGCAGGAGTGGCTTCGAGACAAGTCTCGGAATGTCCTTGAGTGACCCAGCCAGAGCCCGGACTTGAACCCGATCGAACATCTCTGGAAATACCTGAAAATAGCTGTGCAGCAATGCTCCCCATCCAACCTGACGGAGCTTGAGAGTATCTGCAAAGAAGAATGGGAGTACCTCCCCAATTACAGGTGTGCCAAGCTTGTAGGTCATACCCAAGAAGACTCAAGGCTTTAATTGCTGTCAAAGATGCTCCAACGAAGTACTGAGTAAAGGGTCTGAATACTTATGTAATTGTGATATTTCAGTTTTTTTGTTGTTGTAATGACTTGGCAAAAATATCTAAAAACCTGTTTTGTTTTGTCATTATGAGGTATTGTAGATTGATGAGGGAAAAAAAATATTTATTCCATTTTAGAATAAGGCTGTAACTTAATAAGAAAATGTGGAAAAAAAATCTAAGCATCTGAATACTTTCCGAATGCAGATTTTGCTGTGAAGAGACATACGATTTAGACCTGACGGAGCTTGAGAGGATCTGCAAAGAAGAATGGGAGTAACTCCCCAAATACAGGTGTGCCTAGCTTGTTTGTTTTGGTATTGTTCATATGTAGCTTGTTTTTATTCACAGGTTCAAGGATAGGCTGAAGAATTGCAACATTTACCTGGAATTAACTCTGCAAATAGCACTGCTAGGTGATCTGAAAAGTCATAGTCAATCGATCAATAACATAATAATACTCTTAGCAAAAATGTTTATCTTGAATTTACAATCTGTAGAAACTACGAGAATAGAAAGGCTCAGAACTTTTGTGAAACACGACAGCACAGTTGAAGAAAAGATGGCAGCTGGAAATCAATACTGGATGGTCTTCAGAGATAGATGGGAGACGTTGAGGATAGATGGGAGGGGTTGAGGGTAGCTGAAGGATGGGACTAGATGGTCTTCAGAGATAGATGGGAGGGGTTGAGGGAAGCTGAAGGATGGGACTGGATGGTGGTCAGAGATAGATGGGAGGGGTTCAGAGATAGCACAGTTGAAGAAAAGATGGCAAATAGAAGTCACAACTGCTTGTGCTTCAGAGATAGATTGGAGGGGTTGAGGGGAGCTGAAGGATGGGACTAAAAACAAACAAAAGATAACTAACGTCAAATATTCTGTGTCCGTAAAACGTATTTAGTATGTATAAACTGGAAGCAGAACCCTAAGTGTTGTTGTCCATTAGTTTACTCCAATTAAGGGAGGGGTGGAAGGGTTAGGGGGAAATAATAAAGGAAAATATATAATATATATCGATTTATAAAAAATATATATGGGGGATAAAAACAATGAAACACTTTTTAAAATGTGTTGCATCGTGATATCTCCACTCTTTCTACATTTCTAATGGATATTTTCATCTCTATCACATGAAACTACTAGTTTTACTAACATCATAACAAACCTGCTTCCTCTCATTAAGGGGCTACATAGTTTTACTAACATTATAACAAACCTGCTTCCTCTCATTAAGGGGCTGCATACTGAGTTGCAGTAGTGCTATGCAGAAAAGCACATACACACTGAAACATACTATAGGGCTGTGGTGGCCATGACATTTTGTCAGACACTTTGTTGTTATGCGAAAGACTGCCGGTCTTATGGTAATTAGCATAATCACGTTTGACCGTTAATTAACACGTTTAGCGTCTCTAGGTCTCCACACATTACAAAGACACATAAAAAGCAGCTGATGCCTTTTGAACATTTTTGTATTTAAAAAGTCTAATAAATCAATTGAATATACACCATCACAATGAATATATTATCTCTTTTAGGCAGGTCTAAAGAAACATTATGATATGAGGACAATTCAGAACTTGAGTTGGTCTTGCTGAATGTTATCTGGCTATGCTCCGTGCCATAGGCTGTAGGCTTGTTCATTTAGCAGACAAGATATGCTTATAAGTCCCGTGCCATTATTTTATATTACAGTGCCTTCGGAAAGTATTCACGCCCCTTGGCTTTTTCAACGTTTTGTTGTGTTACAGTCTGAATTTAAAAATAGTGTTACGCTCGCTGTCCTCAAACTCCCTGTCATAAATGAACCAAGGTGCAGCGTGGTAGGCGTACATTTTCTTTAATGAAATGTTCCACCAAAAAAACAACTCAACGAACGTAAAGCTAGGAGTGCAAACATGTGCAACACAAAAAGACAAGATCCCACAAAAGAAAGTGGGAAAAAGGGCTGCCTAAGTATGATTCCCAATCAGAGACAACGGTAGACAGCTGCCTCTGATTGGGAACCATACTCGGCCAAAAACAAAGAAATAGACAACATAGAATGCCCACCCCAAATCACACCCTGACCTAACCAAATAGAGAAATAAAATGGCTCTCTAAGGTCAGGGCGTGACAAATAGATTACATAGGGATTGCTTTTTTGTTCACTGGCCTACACACAATACCCCATAATGTCAAAGTGGAATTACAGTGCCTTCAGAAAATATTCACACAGCTTGACTTTTTCAACATTTTGTTTTGTTACAAATGTTGGGTCACTGGTCTAAACACTACCCCACTACTACGCCAAAGTGGAACTATGATTTTCTAAATGTTTACAAATTAATAAAAAAACTAAAAGCTGAAATGTCTTGAGTCAATAAGTATTTAACCACTGTGTTATGGCAAGACTTAATAAGATCAGCTGTAAAAATGCTTAATAAGTTGCACTATTATTGTGTGCAATAATAGTGTTTACTATGATTTCTGAATGACTGTCACGCCCTGACCTTAGTATTCTATGTTTTCTGTATTATTTTGGTTAGGTCAGGGTGTGACGAGGGTGAATATGCGTGTTTTTTGTATTGTCTAGGGTTTATGTATTGTCTAGGGGTGTTTGTAAGTCTAGGCATATCGTAGGTCTATGGTGGCCTGAATTGGTTCCCAATCAGAGACAGCTGTTTATCGTTGTCTCTGATTGGGGATCCTATTTAGGTTGCCTTTTTCCATTTTGGTTTTGTGGGTAGTTGTCTATGTGTAGTTGCATGTCAGCACTCGTTTGATTAGCTTCACGTTCATTTTGTTAGTTTGTTTAAGTGTTCTTCGTTAATAAAAGAAGAAAGTATTCAAATCACTCTGCGCCTTGATCTCCTCGTAATGACGAACGTGACAATGACTACCTCATCTCTGTACCCCACACATACAATTATCTGGAAGGTCACTCAGGCGAGCAGTGAATTTCAAACACAGATTCCACCACAAAGAACAGGGAGGTTTTCCAACGCCTCGCAAAGAATGGCACCGATTGGTAGATGAGTGAATATCACTTTGAGCATGGGGAAGTAAGTTATTAACTTACACTTTGGATGGTGTATCAATACACCCAGTCACTACAAAGATACAGGCATCCTTCCTAACTCAGTTTGCCGGAGAGGAAGGAAACCGCCCAGGGATTTCACAAGGAGGCCAATGGCAACTTTAAAACAGTTATAGAGTTTAATGGCCGTGATAGGAGAAAACTGAGAATTTATCAACAACATTGTAGTTACTCCACAATACTACCCTAATTGACAGAGTGAAAAGAAAGAATCCTGTACAGAATACATGCATCCTGTTTGCAACAAGGCACTAAAGTAATACTGCAAAGAAAAATTGGCAAAGCAATTCACTTTTATGTTTGGGGCAAATCCAATACAACACATTACTGAGTATCACTCTCCATATTTGCAATCATAGTGGTGGCTGGATCATGTTATGGGTATGCTTGTAATCATTAAGGACTAGGGAGGTTTTCTGGATAAAAAAGAAATGGAAATGAGCTAAGCACCGGCAAAATTCTAGAAGAAAACCTGGTTCAATCTGCTTTCCACCAGACATTGGGAGATAAATTCACCTTTCAGGAGGACAATAACCTAAAACACATGGCCAAATATACACTGGAGAGGCTCACCAAGAAGACCATGAAGGTTCCTGAGTGGCCGAGATACAGTTCTGACTTAAATCTACCTGAAAATTATTGTCTAGCAATGATCAATAACCAATTTGACAGAACTTGAAGAATTTAGAAAATAATTATGGGCAAATGTTGCACAATCCAGGTGTGCAAAGCTCTTAGAAATTTACCCAGAAAGACTCACAGCTGTAATCGCTGCCAAAGGTGATTCTAAAATGTATTGACTCAGAGGATTCAATACTGATCTAATCAAGATATAGTAGTTTTATTTAAATTAAAAAATGTTTTTACAAATGTTCGAATTTTTCTTACACTTTGAAATTTCAGAGATATTTTGTGTAGATCCTTGACAAAAAAATGACAATTTAATAAAAGTTGAATCCCACTTTGTAACACAATAAAATGTGGAAAAAGTCAAAGGGTGTGAATACTTTATGAAGGCACTGTATATGATGTTATATTAAGAAAAATGTAATTGAACTTAAGTGAATAATATATAGGAAGAATATTTGTCCCATTCCGGAGCGAGTACGCATATGAACTGGCTATGTTGAGCGAAGAAGTGATCATATGAAACAGGTCCTATAAAACATTCCCTTGATAAAGCAATCCTTGGATAGCTTTTCAGAATGCACCGATAACTTGGTCCACGTGGAAAACTAAAGGCATGGAAACCGTAAATGACTTAGAATATAGGAAATACATGTATTTCCATGACAGAATTAAGAAGCAATTTTGGACTGACCCTAACCCCCTTCACAGACCAGACCATAGAGAAAGGACTGTTCAAACCCCCTTTCACAGACCAGACCATAGAGTAAGGACTGTTCAAACCCCCTTTCACAGACCAGACCATAGAGAAAGGACTGTTCAAACCCCCTTTCACAGACCAGACCATAGAGAAAGGCTTGGATGTAAATAGCTTGTGTTAGATCTTCCCATGGGTTGATATCTATGCTCCTGGGTGGCCTGCATGAGGAAACAAGCCAAAGCGCCAAAGACAAATTTCCATTGTGTAAACTTAATGGACAATAACGTTTTTCTAATTTCATCTTATCTAAACACATAACTATCCCAGCCTGTACACTGGTTAGAGAGAGACAGATCACTTCTGATTAAACCTACCGTATTGTGTTTACACATGTCTTATTTTAAGCAACGAGCGAGGAGATGAAGGGAGGGGAGTGGAGAAATTACAAAACTCTCTCTGACATTAAGGCAGTATAAGGTAATATGGATTTGTCCTAAACCAACATGTGAAATCCCATGAAATCCTGAATAATGATCTGTCAGCTACTTTCAACACAGGATCAGGCTGTAGGCTCTGCATTATGACATCATGACATTTGACTCCACAGGGACAGGCTTGGGAAAAGATTCCACATGCTTTCCGGAACACAAACAAACACACACACACACACACACACACACACACACACAAACACACACACACACACACACACATACACACACACACACACACACACACACACACACACACACACACACACACACACACACACACACACACACACACACACACACACACACACACACACACACACACACACACACACACACACACACACACACACACACACACACACACACACACACACACACACACTCAAACACGCAAACAAGCACACTCAAAATCATAAAAGCCAGTACACACTGTCACAACATGTCCCAGCACTGTCATTATCATCAGTCATGTTCACAGGTGGTTAATGGTAGAAGAAAGACTGGCATTACTCTTCAATAATCAAAATCCAAAGAGAAATATGCTGCTGAAATGAACAAGAACGGTGTCATTTCAAAGAGACATCACTGGAATTTATACTATACACTTTTACTAAATTAATTTCATTTTAATAACTTTGAAGTATTAACTAACATTGGAATGTTTCTCAATAAAATGGAAGAAGATGGGGACTTTAAACGGGATGAGTTTCCCCTGTACAGAGTGGGGTTAGGGTGGTGAGTTTCCCCTGTATAGAGTGGGGTTTGGGTAGTGAGTTTCCCCTGTAGAGAGTGGGGTTAGGGTAGTGAGTTTCCCCTGTAGAGAGTGGGGTTAGGGTTGTGAGTTCCCCTGTAGAGAGTGGGGTTAGGGTGGTGAGTTTCCCCTGTATAGAGTGGGGTTTGGGTAGTGAGTTTCCCCTGTAGAGAGTGGGGTTAAGGTTGTGAGTTTCCCCTGTAGAGAGTGGGGTTAGGGTGGTGAGTTTCCCCTGTATAGAGTGGAGTTAGGGTGGTGAGTTTCCCCCTGTATAGACTGGAGTTAGGGTGGTGAGTTTCCCCTGTATAGAGTGGAGTTAGGGTGGTGAGTTACCCCTGTATAGACTGGAGTTAGGGTTGTGAGTTACCCCTGTATAAACTGGAGTTAGGGTGGTGAGTTACCCCTGTATAGACTGGAGTTAGGGTGGTGAGTTTCCCCCTGTATAGAGTGGAGTTAGGGTGGTGAGTTACCCTGTATAGACTGGAGTTAGGGTGGTGAGTTTCCCCCTGTATAGAGTGGAGTTAGGGTGGTGAGTTTCCCCTGTATAGAGTGGAGTTAGGGTGGTGAGTTTCCCCTGTATAGAGTGGGGTTAGGGTGGTGAGTTTCCCCTGTATAGAGTGGAGTTAGGGTGGTGAGTTTCCCCTGTATAGAGTGGAGTTAGGGTGGTGAGTTTCTCCCTGTATAGAGTGGAGTTAGGGTGGTGAGTTTCCCCCTGTATAGAGTGGAGTTAGGGTGGTGAGTTTCCCCTGTATAGAGTGGAGTTAGGGTGGTGAGTTTCCCCCTGTATAGACTGGAGTTAGGGTGGTGAGTTTCCCCTGTATAGAGTGGAGTTAGGGTGGTGAGTTTCCCCTGTATAGAGTGGAGTTAGGGTGGTGAGTTTCCCCTGTATAGAGTGGGGTTTGGGTAGTGAGTTTCCCCCTGTATAGAGTGGGGTTTGGGTAGTGAGTTTCCCCCTGTATAGAGTGGGGTTAGTTTGGTGAGTTTCCCCTGTATAGAGTGGAGTTAGGGTGGTGAGTTTCCCCCTGTATAGACTGGAGTTAGGGTGGTGAGTTTCCCCTGTATAGAGTGGAGTTAGGGTGGTGAGTTTCCCCTGTATAGAGTGGAGTTAGGGTGGTGAGTTTCCCCCTGTATAGACTGGAGTTAGGGTGGTGAGTTTCCCCTGTATAGAGTGGAGTTAGGGTGGTGAGTTTCCCCCTGTATAGAGTGGGGTTAGGGTGGTGAGTGTCCCCTGTATAGAGTGGAGTTAGGGTGGTGAGTTTCCCCTGTATAGAGTGGAGTTAGGGTGGTGAGTTTCCCCTGTATAGAGTGGAGTTAGGGTGGTGAGTTTCCCCTGTATAGAGTGGAGTTAGGGTGGTGAGTTTCCCCCTGTATAGACTGGGGTTAGGGTGGTGAGTTACCCCTGTATAGAGTGGAGTTAGGGTGGTGAGTTTCCCCTGTATAGAGTGGAGTTAGGGTGGTGAGTTTCCCCCTGTATAGAGTGGGGTTTGGGTGGTGAGTTTCCCCTGTATAGAGTGGGGTTAGGGTTGTGATTTACCCCTGTATAGAGTTGGGTTAGTGTTGTGAGTTACCCCCTGTATAGAGTGGGGTTTGGGTAGTGAGTTTCCCCTGTATAGAGTGGGGTTTGGGTAGTGAGTTTCCCCCTGTATAGAGTGGGGTTTGGGTAGTGAGTTTCCCCCTGTATAGAGTGGGGTTTGGGTAGTGAGTTTCCCCCTGTATAGAGTGGGGTTTGGGTAGTGAGTTTCCCCCTGTATAGAGTGGGGTTTGGGTAGTGAGTTTCCCCTGTATAGAGTGGGGTTTGGGTAGTGAGTTTCCCCCTGTATAGAGTGGGGTTTGGGTAGTGAGTTTGCCCCTGTATAGAGTGGGGTTTGGGTGGTGAGTTTCCCCTGTATAGAGTGGGGTTTGGGTAGTGAGTGTCCCCCTGTATAGAGTGGGGTTTGGGTAGTGAGTTTCCCCCTGTATAGAGTGGGGTTTGGGTAGTGAGTTTCCCCCTGTATAGAGTGGGGTTTGGGTAGTGAGTTTCCCCTGTATAGAGTGGGGTTTGGGTAGTGAGTTTCCCCCTGTATAGAGTGGGGTTTGGGTAGTGAGTTTCCCCCTGTATAGAGTGGGGTTTGGGTAGTGAGTTTCCCCCTGTATAGAGTGGGGTTAGGGTAGTGAGTTTCCCCCTGTATAGAGTGGGGTTTGGGTAGTGAGTTTTCCCCTGTATAGAGTGGGGTTAGGGTAGTGAGTTTCCCCTGTATAGAGTGGGGTTTGGGTAGTGAGTTTCCCCCTGTATAGAGTGGGGTTTGGGTAGTGAGTTTCCCCTGTATAGAGTGGGGTTTGGGTAGTGAGTTTCCCCCTGTATAGAGTGGGGTTTGGGTAGTGAGTTTCCCCCTGTATAGAGTGGGGTTTGGGTAGTGAGTTTCCCCTGTATAGAGTGGGGTTTGGGTAGTGAGTTTCCCCCTGTATAGAGTGGGGTTTGGGTAGTGAGTTTCCCCCTGTATAGAGTGGGGTAGTGAGTTTCCCCCTGTATAGAGTGGGGTAGTGTGTTTCCCCCTGTATAGAGTGGGGTAGTGAGTTTCCCCCTGTATAGAGTGGGGTAGTGAGTTTCCCCCTGTATAGAGTGGGGTAGTGAGTTTCCCCCTGTATAGAGTGGGGTTTGGGTAGTGAGTTTCCCCCTGTATAGACTGGGGTTAGGGTGGTGAGTTACCCCTGTATAGAGTGGAGTTAGGGTGGTGAGTTTCCCCTGTATAGAGTGGAGTTAGGGTGGTGAGTTTCCCCCTGTATAGAGTGGGGTTTGGGTGGTGAGTTTCCCCTGTATAGAGTGGGGTTAGGGTTGTGATTTACCCCTGTATAGAGTTGGGTTAGTGTTGTGAGTTACCCCCTGTATAGAGTGGGGTTTGGGTAGTGAGTTTCCCCTGTATAGAGTGGGGTTTGGGTAGTGAGTTTCCCCCTGTATAGAGTGGGGTTTGGGTAGTGAGTTTCCCCCTGTATAGAGTGGGGTTTGGGTAGTGAGTTTCCCCCTGTATAGAGTGGGGTTTGGGTAGTGAGTTTCCCCCTGTATAGAGTGGGGTTTGGGTAGTGAGTTTCCCCTGTATAGAGTGGGGTTTGGGTAGTGAGTTTCCCCCTGTATAGAGTGGGGTTTGGGTAGTTAGTTTCCCCTGTATAGAGTGGGGTTTGGGTAGTGAGTTTCCCCTGTATAGAGTGGGGTTTGGGTAGTGAGTTTCCCCCTGTATAGAGTGGGGTTTGGGTAGTGAGTTTCCCCCTGTATAGAGTGGGGTTTGGGTAGTGAGTTTCCCCCTGTATAGAGTGGGGTTTGGGTAGTGAGTTTCCCCTGTATAGAGTGGGGTTTGGGTAGTGAGTTTCCCCCTGTATAGAGTGGGGTTTGGGTAGTGAGTTTCCCCCTGTATAGAGTGGGGTTTGGGTAGTGAGTTTCCCCCTGTATAGAGTGGGGTTAGGGTAGTGAGTTTCCCCCTGTATAGAGTGGGGTTTGGGTAGTGAGTTTTCCCCTGTATAGAGTGGGGTTAGGGTAGTGAGTTTCCCCTGTATAGAGTGGGGTTTGGGTAGTGAGTTTCCCCCTGTATAGAGTGGGGTTTGGGTAGTGAGTTTCCCCTGTATAGAGTGGGGTTTGGGTAGTGAGTTTCCCCCTGTATAGAGTGGGGTTTGGGTAGTGAGTTTCCCCCTGTATAGAGTGGGGTTTGGGTAGTGAGTTTCCCCTGTATAGAGTGGGGTTTGGGTAGTGAGTTTCCCCCTGTATAGAGTGGGGTTTGGGTAGTGAGTTTCCCCCTGTATAGAGTGGGGTAGTGAGTTTCCCCCTGTATAGAGTGGGGTAGTGTGTTTCCCCCTGTATAGAGTGGGGTAGTGAGTTTCCCCCTGTATAGAGTGGGGTAGTGAGTTTCCCCCTGTATAGAGTGGGGTAGTGAGTTTCCCCCTGTATAGAGTGGGGTTTGGGTAGTGAGTTTCCCCCTGTATAGAGTGGGGTAGTGAGTTTCCCCTTACACTGTAAAGAGCTTTCAGTGTCTAGAGAAGTTCCATGTACAGTGGGGAGAACAAGTATTTGATACACTGCCGATTTTGCAGGTTTTCCTACTTACAAAGCATGTAGAGGTCTGTCATTTTTATCATAGGTACACTTCAACTATGAGAGACGGAATCTAAAACAAAAATCCAGAAAATCACATTGTATGATTTTTAAATAATTAATTTGCATTTTATTGCATGACATAAGTATTTGATCACCTACCAACCAGTAAGAATTCCGGCTCTCACAGACCTGTTAGTTTTTCTTTAAGAAGCCCTCCTGTTCTCCACTCATTACCTGTATTAACTGCACCTGTTTGAACTCGTTACCTGTATAAAAGACACCTGTCCACACACTCAATCAAACAGATTCCAACCTCTCCACAATGGCCAAGACCAGAGAGCTGTGTAAGGACATCAGGGATAAAATTGTAGACCTGCACAAGGCTGGGATGGGCTACAGGACAATAGGCAAGCAGCTTGGTGAGAAGGAAACAACTGTTGGCGCAATTATTAGAAAATGGAAGAAGTTCAAGATGACGGTCAATCACCCTCGGTCTGGGGCTCCATGCAAGATTTCACCTCGTGGGGCATCAATGATCATGAGGAAGGTGAGGGATCAGCCCAGAACTACACGGCAGGACCTGGTCAATGACCTGAAGAGAGCTGGGACCACAGTCTCAAAGAAAACCATTAGTAACACACTACGCCGTCATGGATTAAAATCCTGCAGCGCACGCAAGGTCCCCCTGCTTAAGCCAGTGCATGTCCAGGCCCGTCTGAAGTTTGCCAATGACCATCTGGATGATCCAGAGGAGGAATGGGAGAAGGTCATGTGGTCTGATGAGACAAAAATAGAGCTTTTTGGTCTAACTCCACTCGCCGTGTTTGGAGGAAGAAGAAGTATGAGTACAACCCCAAGAACACCATCCCAACCGTGAAGCATGGAGGTGGAAACATCATTCTTTGGGGATGCTTTTCTGCAATGGGGACAGGACGACTGCACCGTATTGAGGGGAGGATGGATGGGGCCATGTATCGCGAGATCTTGGCCAACAACCTCCTTCCCTCAGTAAGAGCATTGAAGATGGGTCGTGGCTGGGTCTTCCAGCATGACAACGACACGAAGCACACAGCCATGGCAACTAAGGAGTGGCTCCGTAAGAAGCATCTCAAGGTCCTGGAGTGGCCTAGCCAGTCTCCAGACCTGAACCCAATAGAAAATCTTTGGAGGGAGCTGAAAGTCCGTATTGCCCAGCGACAGCCCCGAAACCTGAAGGATCTGGAGAAGATCTGTAGGGAGGAGTGGGCCAAAATCCCTGCTGCAGTGTGTGCAAACCTAGTCAAGAACTACAGGAAACGTATGATCTCTGTAATTGCAAACAAAGGTTTCTGTACCAAATATTAAGTTCTGCTTTTCTGATGTATCAAATACTTATGTCATGCAATAAAATGCAAATTAATTACTTAAAAATCATACAATGTGATTTTCTGGATTTTTGTTTTAGATTCCGTCTCTCATAGTTGAAGTGTACCTATGATAAAAATTACAGACCTCTACATGCTTTGTAAGTAGGAAAACCTGCAAAATCGGCAGTGTATCAAATACTTGTTCTCCCCACTGTATGTCCATTCAATTATTATTATTAAATGTGTTGCCTTCTTCCATAGCTGTAAGACCATGCCTTTGTACAGAGATGGAAACTGTTACGAAATACCAAAAAGGTTGACTGCAGTCTACGTTAAGTTAAATAAATAAATGACTTTGGTAAGTGCCTAGGGACCAAATAAAGTAACAGTGTATGATGACACTAGGCGAGACCCAAATGCAGATATCGGAGGCAGACGGTTGGAGTTTAAGATGTTTAATAAATCCAAAAGGAATAGGCAAGAGAATGGTCTTGGACAGGCAAAAGGTCATAACCAGATCAGAGACCAGGAGGTACAGAGTGGCAGGCAGGCTCGAGGTCAGGGCAGGCAGAATGGTCAGGCAGGTGGGTACAGAGTCCAGAACAGGCAAGGGTCAAAACCGGGAGGACTAGAAAAAGGAGAAAAGGCAAAGCAGGAAAACGGGAAAAACCGCTGGTAGGCTTGGACATACAAGACAAAAACTGTCACAGAGAGACAGGAAACACGGGGATAAATACACTGGTACAGAGAGACAGGAAACACAGGGATAAATACACTGGCACAGAGAGACAGGAAACACAGGGATATATATATACACTGGCACAGAGAGACAGGAAACACAGGGATAAATACACTGGCACAGAGAGACAGGAAACACAGGGATAAATATACTGGTACAGAGAGACAGGAAACACAGGGATATATACACTGGTACAGAGAGACAGGAAACACAGGGATAGATACACTGGTACAGAGAGACAGGAAACACAGGGATAAATACACTGGCACAGAGAGACAGGAAACACAGGGATATATATATACACTGGCACAGAGAGACAGGAAACACAGGGATAAATACACTGGCACAGAGAGACAGGAAACACAGGGATAAATATACTGGTACAGAGAGACAGGAAACACAGGGATATATACACTGGTACAGAGAGACAGGAAACACAGGGATAGATACACTGGTACAGAGAGACAGGAAACACAGGGATAGATACACTGGTACAGAGAGACAGGAAACACAGGGATAAATACACTGGCACAGAGAGACAGGAAACACAGGGATAAATACACTGGCACAGAGAGACAGGAAACACAGGGATAAATACACATAGAGACAGGAAACACAGGGATAAATACACTGCCACAGAGAGACAGGAAACACAGGGATAAATACACTGGTACAGATAGACAGGGAACACAGTGATAAATACACTGGCACAGAGAGACAGGAAACACAGGGATAAATACACTGGCACAGAGAGACAGGAAACACAGGGATAAATACACTGGCATAAAGAGACAGGAAACACAGGGATAAATACACTGGCATAAAGAGACAGGAAACACAGGGATAAATACACTGGCACAGAGAGACAGGAAACACAGGGATAAATACACTGGCACAGAGAGACAGGAAACACAGGGATAAATACACTGGTACAGAGAGACAGGAAACACAGGGATAAATACACTGGCACAGAGAGACAGGAAACACAGGGATAAATACACTGGCACAGAGAGACAGGAAACACAGGGATAAATACACTGGTACAGAGAGACAGGAAACACAGGGATAAATACACTGGTACAGAGAGACAGGAAACACAGGGATAAATACACTGGTTCAGAGAGACAGGAAACACAGGGATAAATACACTGGTACAGAGAGACAGGAAACACAGGGATAAATACACTGGCACAGAGAGACAGGAAACACAGGGATAAATGTGATGGGGGATCATATTTAGGCAGCCGTTTCCCGATTGTGCTTTGTGGGATCTTGTCTATGTATAGTTGCCTACGAGCACTACATTAGCTTCACGTTTCGTTTTGCGCTTTATTGTTTTCTTTGAGTTTCATTACCTAATAAAGAGGATGGAACCATACCACGCTGCATCTTGGTCCACTCATTATAACGAACGTGACAGAAGATCCCACCACAAACGGACCAAGCAGCGTGGCCAGGAGAAGCAGATATCCTGGACATGGGAGGATATCTTGGACGGTAAGGGATCCTGGACGTGAGAGATCCTGGAGGGTAAGGGACCCTGGACATGGGAGGATATCTTGGAGGGTAAGGGATCCTGGACGTGAGAGGAGATCCTGGCCGGAAAGCATCGCCTTAAATGGGAGCAGACGGAGGCAGCGAGGGAGGAACAACGACGACACCGGGGTTCACGGCCACGACGGAAGCCCGAGAGGCAGCCTAAAAACATTTTGGGTGGGGGGCACACGGGGTGGTTGGTGGAGCCAGGGTTTGAACCAGAGCCAACTCCCCGTACTCACCGTGGGGAGCATGTGACCGGTCAGGCACCATGTTTTGCGGTGATACGCACTGTGTCTCCAGTGCTCATCCACAGCCCGGTGCGTTCTGTGCCAGCTCCTCGCACTTGTCGTGCTAAAGTGGGTATCTGTCCAGGACGGGTTGTGCCGGCTCAGCGCTCCTGGTCTCCAGTACGCCTCCAGGGTCCAGTACATCCTGCGCCGGCTCTACGTACTGTGTCCCCATTGCGCCTTCACAGCCCAGTGATTCCTGTGCCAGCTACCCGCACTTGCCGTGCGAAGGTGGTCATTTGTCCAGATGCGTTGTGCCAGTTCTACGCTCCAGACCTCCAGTGCGCCTCTACAGTCCAGTACGCCCTGTGCCTGCTCCTCGCGCTCACCCTGAGGTGTGTGTCACCAGCCCGGTTCCACCAGTGCCGGCCCCACGTACCACGCTTCCGGCGACAGTACCCAGTCCAGAGCTTCCGGCGACATTTCCCAGTCCAGAGCTTCCGGCTGCAGTACCCAGTCCAGAGCTTCCGGCGACAGTACCCAGTCCAGAGCTTCCGGCGACAGTTCCCAGTCCAGAGCTTCCGGCGATGATTCACAGTCCAGAACCTCAAACGACGGGCCACAGTTCAGAACCTCCAACGACGGGCCACAGTCCGGAACCTCCAACGACGGGCCACAGTCCGGAACCTCCAATGACGGGCCACAGTTCGGAACCTCCTATGACGGGCCACAGTTCGGAACTTCTTATGACAGGCCACAGTATGACAGGCCACGGCCCGGAGCCTCTGGCGACGATCTACGGTCCGTAGTCCCCGGCGACGACCCACGGTCCGGTTCCTCTGGCGACAATCCACGGTCCGGTGCCTACGGCGACGATCCACGGTCCTGATCCTCCGGCGACGATCCACGGTCTGGAGCCTCCGGCGACAATCCGCGGTCCGATTCTTCCGGCGACGAGCCACGGTCTGGTTCTTCCGGCGACGATCCACGGTCCGGAGCTTCCGGCAATGATCCCCGCACCAGAGCCGCCATTGAAGATGACGTATCCGCGAGCGGAGTGGGTACTTCGCCCCGTACCGGAGCCGCCCCCGACGGTAGATGCCTACCTGGACCCTGCCCTATTGAGTCAGGCTTTGCGGTCAGAGTCCGCACCTTTGGGGGGTGGTACTGTCACACCCTGACCATAGAGAGCTTTTTATTCTCTATGTTGGTTAGGTCGGGGTGTGATTAAGGGTGGGTTATCTAGGTGATTATATATCTA
>NC_092119.1:4610962-4713462 GCF_045679555.1 Salvelinus alpinus
GTTACATTTATTTTGGTAAGGTAAGAAAATGTGGTGTTTTGTTTGGTAAATTTACATTTGTGAATATCAAATTTGGCCAAAAGAATAATGAAATGATTTACATACAATTGTTTTAACTTATTTCTATCGTAGGTAATGAATCCAAGAAGTACATCTCTCTATTATAGTGTAAAATCTTCATAAATGTGTTCAGTTATTAATCTACTGATGTCTTGCCACAGACACAATGCCAAAAAACACAGTTTCTGTGTGGTCATTACAAAAGGTACAATTTGAATTTATATTTTATCTTAAACTTCTTCAGATAGTGGTTGGCATGATGATATTTATGAATAATTGTAAAATAAACTTCCTTAATTTTGTTAATAAGTAGGTATGTGTGTGCCAACAGCCAAACTTTTCCCCAACAGATATTGTCAATAAAACTGTTCCAAAAAGGCATGACATAATGTATAGATTTCTGCTGAATCAAGACTCATATTGTTGCTGAATGGACCAAAATAAAAACTAATCTTTCACTACTGATGAGTCAACAGGGTCAATGGAAGGTAGGCTCTGAGGGTCAGGTCTTGACACGTTCCTGAATAATAAAGCAACACCTGAGGGAATGGCATCTAAAACAATTGCAAAATCTTTAGGTGTAACAGGGATCTTGTAAAGTGATACGAATTCCTTATAACTGAGTAAAAGAGCCTCTGCATTTACCAGTTGGCTCACCAATAGGATATTACTTCGGAACCAATATTCTAAAAACAAAGAAGTATTTTTATACAATATGATATGTCCCGATTATTCCATACATAATATCTGTGTGAAGAAAAAAATATGTTTATAAATTAAGGACCATGACAAGAAAACCTGCCGATGAAAATAAAAGAGTTTCACAGGAACTTTGTCAATATTATAATTGCAAACAGACATGAAGTTTTAAGGCCACCAAAAGTAGAGAAGACATGATGAGGAATGAACTTCTACGGGTACAATGCTAAACATGAGAATGATGAGTTGCTTGAATCTGTAGAGAAACATATACTTCATTGGTCATCTAAATGTCCCAATTGGTTATAATTAATAGGAGGGGACTTTAACATGACAATAGATATTGTAGTTCATCTGATAGATGGTCCCCAGGTAGGCCAACCAATCAGAATTTGGCCTTAATACTTTTTATGGAAAAGATTGATCTTACTGATACATGGAGAGAGGTTTCTGGCCGACAGATCATTAACTTGGAGTAACAAAACAGATTCCCGACAGTCCAGAATAGATTTTTGTCTTAAATCAAAGTGTATTGATGGTGAGTGTGTTACTAAAAACATTTGTACTACTCCCCTCACAGAACATAGGGCCATTACAAAATATGTACCCCTGATACACTATTCTTGGTAGAGCATCCTACAGGAAGCTAAATAGCTCCTTTTTGAATAATGATTTAAACTCAGCAAAAAAAGAAACATCCTCTCACTGTCAACTGCGTTTATTTTCAGCAAATTTAACATGTGGAAATATTTGTATGAACATAACAAGATTCAACAACTGAGACATAAACTGAACAAGTTCCACAGACATGTGACTAACAGAAATTGAATAATGTGTCCCTGAACAAAGGGGGTGTCAAAATCAAAAGTAACAGTCAGCATCTGGTGTGGCCACCAGCTGCATTAATTACTGCAGTGCATCTCCTCCTCATGGACTGCACCTGATGTGCCAGTTCTTGCTGTGAGATGTTACCCCACTCTTCCACCAAGGCACCTGCATGTTCCCGTACATTTCCGGGCGAATGGCCATGGCCCTCACCCTCTGATCAAACAGGTCCCAGACGTGCTCAATGGGATTGAGATCGGGCTCTTCGCTGGCCATGGCAGAACACTGACATTCCTGTCTTGCAGGATATCACACACTGAACGAGCAGTATGGCTGGTGGCATTGTCATGCTGGAGGGTCATGCCAGGATAAGCCTGCAGGAAGGGTAACACATGAGGGAGGATGATGTCTTCCCTGTAACGCACAGCGTTGAGATTGCCTGCAATGACAACAAGCTCAGTCCGATGATGCTGTGACGCACCGCCCCCAGACCATGACAGACCCTCCACCAAATCGATCCCGCTCCAGAGTACAGGCCTCGGTGTAACGCTCATTCCTAAGAATACAAACGCGAATCCGACCATCACCCCTGGTGAGACAAAACCGCGACTCGTCAGAGAAGAGCACTTTTGCCAGTCCTGTCTGGTCCGGCGACGGTGGGTTTGTGCCCATAGGCGACGTTGTTGCCGGTGATGTCTGGTGAGGACCTGCCTTACAACAGGCCTACAAGCCCTCAGTCCAGCCTCTCTCAGCCTATTGTGGACAGTCCGGGCAGATGTTATTGCCATCCTGTACCTGTCCCGCAGGTGTGATGTTCGGATGTACCGATCCTGTGCATGTGTTGTTACACGTGGTCTGCCACTGCGAGGACGATCAGCTGTCCGTCCTGTCTCCCTGTAGCGCTGTCTTAGGCGTCTCACAGTACGGACATTGCAATTTATTGCCCTGGCCACATCTGCAGTCTTCATGCCTCCTTGCAGCATGCCTAAGGCACATTCACGCAGATGAGCAGGGACCCTGGGCATCTTTCTTCTGGTGTTTTTCAGAGTCAGTAGAAAGGCCTCTTTAGTGTCCTAAGTTTTCATAACTGTGACCTTACTTGCCCACCGTCTGTAAGCTGTTCGTGTCGACCGTTCCACAGGTGCATGTTCATTCATTGTTTATGGTTCATTGAACAAGCATGGGCAAACAGTGTTTAAACCCTTTACAATGAAGATCTGTGAAGTTATTTGGATTTTTACGAATTATCTTTGAAAGACAGGGTCCTGAAAAAGGCACATTTCTTATTTTTTCTGAGTTTCTGGTAAAATAAGCAAAGAGATAGACCAGATGTTTTTGCAACTTTCTGTGGAGAAACCGTATCCATTACAGTAGGAAAACTGTTGTAATGAACACTTATGAATATGGTGGGCTGAATTTCCTGGACTTTAATACCCTAAATAATATATCAACTTTTCTCTGTTGGTGAGCGCACTGCTTTCAATCAATCAATCAATCAATCAAGTTTATTTTATATAGCCCTTCGTACATCAGCTAATATCTCGAAGTGCTGTACAGAAACCCAGCCTAAAACCCGAAACAGCAAGCAATGCAGGTGTAGAAGCACGGTGGCTAGGAAAAACTCCCTAGAAAGGCCAAAACCTAGGAAGAAACCTACGAGAGGAGACCAGGCTATGAGGGTGTGGCCAGTCAACTCAAATCAAATTGTGCTGTGCACGGGTGCCGAGATTATAACAGGTAACTTGGCCATACATGTTCAAAATGCTTCACTAAATGACCAAGCAATGGTCAAATAATAATCAGGAATAAATGTCAGTTGGCTTTTCATAGCCGATAATTAAGAGTTGAAAACAGCAGGTCTGGGACAGGTAGGGGTTCCATAACCGCAGACAGAACAGTTGAAACTGGGACAGCAGCA
Source organism: Salvelinus alpinus (assembly GCF_045679555.1). NCBI lineage: Eukaryota > Metazoa > Chordata > Actinopteri > Salmoniformes > Salmonidae > Salvelinus > Salvelinus alpinus. Next base: position 4,614,465 of record NC_092119.1, read on the forward strand.
AGGCCAGGCGGACATGGGGTACCAGCACAGGAGTCATCATGCCCGGTAGTCCATGTACAGTATGGTACCTAGGAACACCGTAAATGTACAGGTTGATTTGTCAGAGGACAAACCATTCACAGAGACAAACGTGGATATCTTTCCGACAGGTGAGATCTAAACCAGGCACAGAGCTCAGTCCGTGTAGACTATATATTGGGGTTTCCAGTCTCTCCAAAAGTCAATGTGGTGATCGATGGTGTCAAAGGCAGTCACGGTACAGAGTCTAGTAGCACGAGGACTAGATGCAGAGCCTACCGGTACTGACGCCAATGTAAAAGGTCTATTTACCAGCCTGTCACAAGTGACAGTCTCAGTGCTATGATGGAGGTCTATAAACCAGACTGAAGCATCTCGTATACATTGTTTGTCTTCAGGCTATAGGCAGTGGGTTGCTGCGCAACAGCTTTAATGTGAATTTTTTTTGCAGGAGGAATCGGTACAGATTCGATATGGAGGCCGATATTCTTTTAGAATTTTCCGGGTACAAGAGTTTGGCTGTTTCAAGCGAGGCTTTATTACTGCCACTTTTAGTGAGTTTGGTACACATCCGGTGGATAGAGAGCCGTTTATTATGTTCAACATAGGAGGGCCAAGCACAGGAAGCAGCTCTTTCAGTAGTTTAGTAGGGGCAGAAAACAGTTTTCAAGGCTGTATACAGGAGGTACCGGTACAGAGTCAATGTGGAACCGGTCTCTATAGCCAGACTGTCCTCTCTGGGCAGCCAGGTTTGTCTGTGACGACCAGTCTCTATAGCCAGACTGTGCTCACTGAGTCTGTACCTAGTCAATGGTTTCCTCAGTTTTCTATCAGTCACAGTGGTCAGATAGTCTGCCACCATGTACTGTCTGTTTAGAGACAAATAGCATTGAAGTTTACTTAAATTTTTTTGTGGTGTCTTTCCAATAGGTGATATATTTTTCTTTTTGTTTTGTGACGATTTGGTTGGGCCAGATTTTCTGAGTGCTGTCCTGAGGCTCTATGGGGTTGGTTTGGGTTGGTGAACTGAGCCTCAGAACCAGCTGGCTGAGGGGACTCTTCTCTTGTTTCATCTCTTGACATTGTAGAGCTGTGTGATGGAATGTTTTGGGGTCACTTGTTTTTAGATTGTTGTATAATTTGATGGGTCTTTTTTCTAATCGAATGAGGATGGGGTATTGGCCCAATTCTGCTCTACATGCGTTATTTGGAGTTTTTCTTTGCACTTGCAATACAGTCTTGCAAAACTCTGCATGCAGTATTTCGATTGGATGTTTGTCCCATTTGGTAAATTCATTTTTAGAGATTGGACCTCATACTTCGCTGCCATATAGAGCAATTGGTTCTATAACTATAGCTTCAGGAGCTGTACTCCGTTTTAGTTTTTCACTTTGTCATAGTTGTTTCTGTGGGGGTATGTGGGGAGGGAAAGGTTGTTGCTTCCTGGTAGGTATTTATCCCCATGACTGTTAATAGCGTCTTGTTCTTCTGCTGTTCTAGCATTCAGGTCTCCACAGACCAGTACGTTGCCTTGGGCCTGAAAGTGACTAATCTCCCCCTCTAGAATGGAGAAACTCTCTTCATTGAAGTAGGGTGACTCTGAGGGGGGAATGTATGTGGCACAGAGGAAGACGTTTTTATCTGTCAAGATAGCCTACTTGTTGATTTTTAACCAGATAAAGAATTCTCCTGTTTTGATCAATTCGATTGAATTAATTAGTTAAGATTTATACCATATTAGCATTCCTCCTGAGTCTCTGCCCTGTGTGATTCCTTTTAATTTAGTGGATGGTATGATTATCTCCCTATAACCTAGTGGACAGCCAGTGGAAACATCACCTCTGCACCATGTTTCCTGTAGTACTACAATATCAACATCATCAATTTCTTTCAGGAAGTCTGGGTTTCTGCTCTTTAGCCCAAAAGCAGAGGACTTCAATCCTTGTAAATTCCAACATGCAACGTAAAAAGATTTCATTATTATTTATTTTTTTACCTTCAAAATGAGACAAACACTCACAATCCAACAAGAACTATTAAAATAGTTTTTGTTCAATTAAAGTAAACTCTTATTTTGCAAATGTGATTTGTTTATCATTTAAGATAGAATTTGTGTCATGCCACTTGGGTGGATGTAGTGTGAGGATGGTGGATTTCTTGTGCTCATCTTACCATGACCCTCGGCCTATCACATGTGAGCATAATAGACTCAGCATGTGTTTAATGTCACTCATTTGGTTGGTGGGGGCTGGGCCAGTTGCTCCTCTCACAGCCTGTGCGTAGCTCTGCCTGCTGGGCTGTGGCTCCTCCAAGTGTGGGTCTGCGGTGGGGGGCAGGGGGGTGGGAGGCCTCGTCTGGGTGGCTCTGAAGCTGGGCTGGTCTGTGCTGCGCTGGCTGTGGTGGGCATTGAGGTTGGTGGTGCTGTGGTCGTGGCTGGGGATTCCAGGGTGCTGGTCCGGGGTGTTGTCTCGATGATCTCGGCGGGGTGGAGATTGCTCCGCTGTTTCTGGTGGAGAGATCGGGCTGCGGTTTAAAGCGACGTCCTTGAGAGTCTTGGCAAGGATGGGGACTGTCTCCCTGTACAGGTGAACATGGTCATAGAGACAGTCCAGATCGAGGGTGGGATGGTGGGCCAGGTGTACATTGGGTCGCAGGGCACAGTCCCGGGATAGGCTGGCGTTTATTCTTTGGATTGTGGCACGGTGGAAGTCCTTCCTCTGTAGAAGGGTTGACACCACGATTCTTGAGTTGGGGAAGATTGCGGAGGCCTTCTCAATCACTCCCCGTAGTGAAGTCGCCACCCTCTCCTGCTGAGCATGCAGGTCGTTGCTTCCGGTATGTATGATTATGTAGCTTGGCGACACGAGATGGGCCTTATCAAGCAGCTCCATGGCACTCTGCGTTGTTGGGCACCACACCTTTCTCGTTTTGTGTCTAGGGAAAAGTTTCTTCTCCTGAACAAACTTCCCATTTGAGTCCATCAACAGGACGATGTCAGCCAGTGTTTCTTCTGGACTGTGGGGGGGCAGAGGGTGGGCTGGTGGGTGTTGGAGCTGGGGTGTGGCTGGTCTGTGTCGGTGCCACTGCCAGTGGGAGGCTGTTCTGTGGGTTGAAGAGGAGGGGTGCAGCAGGCAGGGCTGGGGAAGCCTGGCTGGTTGAGCTGGGATCCTCTGCTGTGTGAGGGCAGGTCATAGGGTGGTGATCTATCTGCTCCTGCAGCCTGTCCTCTGTTCTCTTTCTCTCCTGCAGCTCCTCTCTAAGTGTGGTCAGCTCCTTATTGCTGCTCTGCCTGTCTTTTTGGAGCTCTCTCACCTCCTTTGTTAGATCAGCCAGCTCTCTCTTGAGTCTGTCTCTCTCTTGCTGAACCTCTTTCAGCTGTGTTGCAAGGCTGCTGTCCTGCTCTGTCCTCACCTGTCCTGTCCTGGCTGCTTGCTCACGCTCTCCCTGAGCAGGACCACCTCCCCCTCCAGTTTGGTGAACTCATCCCTCATGGCAGCCATGGTGGTGAGGAGGGCCTGAGCCTGCTCTGCACTGAGGGGGTCGCTCTCCTCCTGGGGCGTGTCCTCCACTATGGTGGGAAGAGAGGTGCTGGATGTGCCTTTTTGGGTGTGGATAGTAGGGGTGAGGGTGGTGCTGGTGGAGTTTGTCTTGTGGGAGGGCATGTCACTGGTGGTGTCCTTCTCTCTGTCCGCTCTCTCCTTAATGGTCTGAAAGTCTGTTTCAAACAGCCTGATGTTACCTTGCACCATGACAGTCCCAGTCTTGTAGAGGTTGATTGTTATCATGGTGCTGTCAGGGTCGTCTGTCTCTTTGATTTTCAGCTTCCACCCATTGCAGATTCTTTCTTTTTTTATGGTTTGGTAGTGAGAGCAGACTGCTGACCGCCATGCATTTGGCTGGTCAGTGAGGAAGATGAGATTACTCACATCACCGTTTTTGTAGAGGTCTGCGAAAAGGGTTTCTGGCCTCCCCTTTAGTAGTTTCTGTTTAAAAGCTTTCCTCGTGTCATTTTTGGCCTCTTTAGGGTAGAGAATGGATTCTGCGCTGAGGGGGAGTGGGGACATGGTGCCTGTGGGCTCTGCTACTACTGCTGCTGCTGCGCTGTTCTGCTGCCCCGTTGCCATGGCAACCGATTTGTTCGTCTGCTGCTGTTGCTAGCTAGCGCTAATTTAGTTCAAAAACCAGCAAAAAGAGTGACATATCCTCACACAAAAAAACAGAAGATATGTTTAAAGTTAGTCCGTGCTCCTTTTTCATTTACTCACTCAGTTTGGTCGTTTGATGTAGTTGTATTAACTGCCCTTGCTAGGTTTGTTCTAGCTCGTTTCTTCTGGCTAGCTTGTTAGTCTGCTGGCTAGGTCTTTGTTGTGTAGCTAACTAGCTAGACTCAAAACTTCTTAACTTGAGGCGCAAAGTTACTTTTTTTCTATTCTGAATGAATAGAGTTGTTGTTCATCACTTCTTGTCTGGAATTCTTTTTCGATTAGAGTGTTTATCTCATTCTGAAAACAAAACAATATGACATATATCAGGAGCTCATGTTGAGCATGACTCTCTCTCTCACTCTATATCTCTCTCTCTCTCTTTCAATCTCTCTCTCTCTTTCAATCTCTCTCTCTCTCTGAATCTCTCTCTCTCTCTATCTCTCTCTCTCTTTCTGAATCTCTCTCTCTCTCTGAATCTCTTTCTGAATCTCTCTCTCTCTCGCTCTGAATCTATCTATCTCTCTCTCTCTGAATCTCTCTCTCTCTCGCTCTGAATTTCTCTCTCTCTCTCTCTCTCTCTCTCTCTGAATCTCTCTCTCTCTCTCTCTCTCTCTCTCTCTCTCTCTCTCTCTCTCTCTCTCTCTCTCTCTCTCTCTCTCTCTCTCTCTCTCTCTCTCTCTCTCTCTCTCTCTCTCTCTCTCTCTCTCTCTCTCTCTCTCTCTCTCTCTCTCTCTCTCTGAATCTCTGATTGTTTGTTAGCGGTGTGTTAACTGTGTATTAGCAGTAATTGGATAGTCCTCAATGTGTGTGTGTGTGTGTGTGTGTGTGTGTGTGTGTGTGTGTGTGTGTGTGTGTGTGTGTGTGTGTGTGTGTGTGTGTGTGTGTGTGTGTGTGTGTGTGTGTGTGTGTGTGTGTGTGTGTGTGTGTGTAAGCATGGTGTTGTTGTTTGACTCCCTTCTGCCGAGGCCTGATGTTCTCATTATATACTAATAGATCTTCTAGACATGCGTAAGCAGATGTGCATGTGTGCGAGAGAGTGTGTGGTAGGCCTCTACGGTGCTACCCTGAGAGACTACCCTTCAGCATTTGCAGTAGGTCTGTCAGGAGCACAGGATTGGCCACCCCTGATCTAGGCAACAGTTTTAGTCAGGAGTCCCTATCAGAATCGGTCACATGTGTTTTTAAGAGCCGTTCAGTGACCCCCCGATAGAAATGTGTTATGGTGTTCGACGTACCAGACAACAAGTTCACTGTCAAGTCACAAACCAACCCCATGATCCACAGATGGCCCAGAGTTCACTGGGGTTCTGGATCTGTGCTACATAAGTGCATTTTCAATGTGCATGTGTGCAGCCCCGGGCCTCCTGTAACAGCAGCCACAGCACTGATGGCAGAGAGAACTGTGTGTGTTTGAGAGGGAGAGAGGTCAGTCAGCTGATTTTGGGTTGGTGTCTGGCAAGACTGAGTGGGATTCTTCATTAGCGCTGAAAGGTGTCCACAGCATTAGCAACGAGAGGTCCACATTCCTGCCAGACTGAAACGAGAGGCCCAAAGCCCTGCCAGACTGAAACGAGAGGCCCACATTCCTGACAGACTGAAACGAGAGGCCCATATTCCTGCCAGACTGAAACGAGAGGCTCACATTCCTGCCAGACTGAAACGAGAGGCTCACAGCCCTGCCAGACTGAAACGAGAGGCCCACATTCCTGCCAGACTGAAACGAGAGGTTCACATTCCTGCCAGACTGTACCGAGAGGCCCACATTCCTGCCAGACTGAAACGAGAGGCCCACATTCGTGACAGACTGAAACGAGAGGCCCATATTCCTGCCAGACTGAAACGAGAGGCTCACATTCCTGCCAGACTGAAACGAGAGGCTCACAGCCCTGCCAGACTGAAACGAGAGGCTCACAGCCCTGCCAGACTAAAACGAGAGGCTCACAGCCCTGCCAGACTGAAACGAGAGGCTCACAGCCCTGCCAGACTGAAATGTCATCCTGTCAGTCACTTTCTGTTTATGTATTCATGTTCTGTTCTTCTGATGGTTATCTGACATGAGCTACAGGTGATATTCATTAAACACTGCTGAACAGCAGATGGTATCACTATAGACACACACGCACGCACGCACGCACGCACGCACGCACGCACGCACGCACGCACGCACGCACGCACGCACGCACGCACGCACGCACGCACGCACGCACGCACGCACGCACGCACACACACACACACACACACACACACACACACACACACACACACACACACACACACACACACACACACACACACACACCTCAGGTGTTTTTGGAAGGCATCACAAGATGGATGATCATCGTTCGCCTTTCACTCTGTTCTCACCAACTGATATTTTAGTTATTACTAATACCCCTGGGGTTCCTTCCCCCATTTCAGTGTGTCCCTCTGAAAGAACGATGCTGCTGTCCTCTGGTTGTTCATTTGACCGGTGACCTAAAGGAGAGGGGGGGAGGAGAGGTATAGAGAATGAGAGAGAGATGGACAAAATGGGTTGAAAGAGAAAGGGAGAGAGGAATGTTTTTTGGGAAACTCAACAATACGATACATTTCTAATTACAACAGTAACCCCTCCCTCCCTCATCTCCTCTGACAATATCATCACAACAACCCTCTATCTATCCTCTCCTGGAAGTTGATCAACAAGACGAGAGAGAGAGAGAGTAAAAGAAGAGGAGCAGAGTGGAAACAGGTGGTTGGGGGGCTGGGAGAGAGAGAGAGAGGGAGAGAGAGAGAGAGAGAGAGAGAGAGAGAGAGAGAGAGAGAGAGAGAGAGAGAGAGAGAGAGAGAGAGAGAGAGAGAGAGAGAGAGAGAGAGAGAGAGAGAGAGAGAGAGTAGTTTAAAGAGTAAAAAAACAAGGTAAATTGACAGAAAACAGTGCACTAATTTTTCTCTAAGGACCTGGTTATTAGTTGCAGAGGAGAGGAGAAGAATGTGTCTATTTGAAAGCTAGAAAAAAAACTTTCTTAAATTCAAATCAATTCCTCAATTCTCTACATACAATTGGAATTGACCATAACCCTGGTACGTACCATAGGATGCCCTCCAGTGACATCTGACCTCTACCTACAGAGCATTCAGAAAGTATTCATACCCCTTGACTTATTCCACATGTTGTTGTGTAACAGCCAGAATTCAAAATGGATTAAATATATGTTTTCTTCTCAACCATCTACACACAATACCCCATAATGACAAAGTGAAAACATGTTTTCAGATTTTTTTGGGCAGCATTTCATTGTCAATAAATATGTCATTGAAATAAGTATTTCCACCCCTAAGTCAATACATGTTAGCATCATCTTTGGAAGTGATTACAGCTGTGAGTCTTTCTGGGGGAGTCTCTAAGAGTTTGCCACACCTGGATTGTGCTACATTTGCCCATTATTCTTTTCTAAATTCGTCAAGCTTTGTCAAGTTTGGTTGTTGATAATTTCTAGACATCCATTTTCAGGTCTTGCCATGGATTTTCAAATAGATTTAAGTCAAAACTGTAACTCGTCAACTCAGGAACCTTCGCTGTCTTCTTCGTAAGCAGCTCCAGTGTATATTTGGCCTTGTGTTTTAGGTTATTGTCCTGCTGAAAAGTGAATTCATCTCCCAGTGTCTGGTGGAAAGCAGACTGAACCAGGTTTTCCTCTAGGATTTTGCCTGAGCTTAGTTCCAGTCCGTTTGTTTTTTATCCTGAAAAACCCATAACATGATCCTTGAAAATATGGAGAGTGGTATTTAGTAAATGAATTGCTTTGCCACATCATTTTGCAGTAATATTTTTCCCTGAGCGGTTTCATTCCACTCTTTGTATCTTTAGTGACTGGGAATATTGATTCACCTTTCAAAAGGTAATGAATAACTTCACCATGCTCAAAGGTATATTCAATGTCTGCCATTTTTTTGTTGTTGCCATTTACAGTGCCTTGCAAAAGTATTCATCCCCCTTGGCATTTTTCCTATTTTGTTGCATTACAACCTGTAATTTAAATAGATTTTGTATTTGGATTTCATGTAATGGACATACACAAAATAGTCCAAACTGGTGAAGTGAAATGGAAAAAATACAAAACGGAAAAGTGGTGTGTTCCGAAACCCCTAAATAAGGTCTGGTGCAAGTCACATAATTAGTTAAATAAAGTCCACCTGTGTGCAATCTAAGTGTCACATGATCTGTCACATGATCTCTGTATATTTACACCTGTTCTGAAAGGCCCCAGATTCTACAACACCACTAAGCAAGCGGCACCAAGGAGCTCTCCAAACAGGTCAGGGACAAAGTTGTGGAGAAGTACAGATCAGGGTTGGGTTATAAAAACATATCTGAAACCTTGAACATCCCATGGAGCACCATTAAATCCATTATTAAAACATGGAACGAAAGTGGCACCACAACAAACCTGCCAAGAGAGGGCCGCCCACCAAAACCCATGGACCAGGCAAGGAGGGCATTAATCACAGAGGCAACAAAGAGACCAAAGATAACCCTGAAGGAGCTGCAGAGCTCCACAGCGGAGATTGGAGTATTTGTCCATAGGACCACTTTAAGCCGTACACTCCACAGAGCTGGGCTTAACGGAAGAGTGATCATAAAAAAAGCCATTGCTTAAAGAAAAAAATAAGCAAACACATTTGGTGTTCGCCAAAATGCATGTGGGAGACTGCCCAAACATATGGAAGAAGGTACTCTGGTCAGATGAGACTAAAATTGAGCTTTTTGGCCATCAAGGAAAACACAATGTCGGGCGCAAACCCAACACCTCTCATCACCTTGTGAACACCATCCCCACGGTGAAGTATGGTGGTGGCAGCATCATGCTGTGGGGATGTTTTTTATCGGTAGGGACTGGGAAACTGGTCAGAATTTAAGGAATGATGGATGGCGCTAAATACAGGGAAATTCTTGAGGGAAACCTGTTTCAGTTTTCCAGAGATATGAGACTGAGACGGAGGTTCACCTTCCAGGAGGACAATGACCCTAAGCATACTGCTAAAGCAACACTCGAGTGGTTTAAGGGGAAACATTTAAATATCTTGGAATGGCCTAGTCAATGCCCAGACCTCAATCCAATTTAGAATCTGTGTTATGATTTAAAGATTGCTGTACACCAGCGGAACCATTCCAACTTGAAGGAGCTAGAGCAGTTTTTCTTTGAAGAATGGGCAAAAATCCCAGTGGATAGATGTGCCAAGCTTATAGAGACATACCCCAAGAGACTTGCAGCTGTAATTGCTGCAAAAGGTGGCTTTACAAAGTATTGACATTGGGGGGGGTGAATAGTTATGCACGCTCAAGTTTTCTGTTTTTTGTCTTATTTCTTGTTTGTTTCACAATAAAAAATATATTATCTACACTATATACAGTGTCTTCGGTAAGTATTCAGACCCCTTGACAGTTTCTACATTTTCTTATGTTACAGCCTTATTCTAAATTTGATTAAATTAATGGTTTTCCTCATCAATCTACACACAATATCCCATAATGACAAAAGCGAAAACAGGTTTTTAGAAATATTTGCAAATGTATAAAAAAAAAAAAATGAAATACCTAATTTACATAAGTATTCAGCCCATTTGCGATGAGACTTGAAATTGAGCTCAGTTGCATCCTGTTTCCATTGATCATCCTTGAGATGTTTATACAACTTGATTGGAGTCCATCTGTGGTAAATTCAAATGATTGGACATGATTTGGAAATGGACACCTGTCCATATAAGGTCCCACAGTTGAGAAAGCGTTTCAGAGCAAAAACCAAGCCATGAAGTTGAAGGAATTGTCTGTAGAGCTCCAAGTCAGGATTGTGTCGAGGCACAGATCTGGGGACAGGTACTGAAACATTTCTGCAGTATTGAAGGTCCCCAAGAACACAGTGGCCTCCATCATTCTTAAATGGAAGAAGTTTGGAACCATCAAGACTGCTGGCCTCCCAGCCAAACTGAGCAATCAGGGGGAAAGGGCCTTGGTCAGGGAGGTGACCAAGAAACCCAATGGTCACTCTGACAGACCTCCAGAGTTCCTCTGTGGAGATGGGAGAACCTTCCAGAAGGACAATCACCTCCGCAGCACTCCACCAATCATGCCTTTATGGTAGAGTGGCCAGACGGAAGCCACTCCTCAGTAAAAGAGACATGACAGCCCTCTTTGAATTTGCCAAAAGGCACCTAAAGACTCTCAGACCATGACAAACAAGATTCTCTGGTCTGATGAAACCAAGATTGAACTCTTTGGCCTAAATTCCAATCGTCACGCCTGGAGGAAACCTGGCACCATCCCTACGGCGAAGCATGGTGGTGGCAGCATCATGCTGTGGGGATGTTTTTCAGCAGCAGGGACTGGGAGACTAGTCAGGATCGAGGCAAAGATGAACAGAGCAAAGTACAGAGAGAACCTTGATGAAACCTACTCCAGACCGGCTCAGGACCTCAGACTGGGGAGAAGATTCACCTTCCAACAGGACAACGACCCTAAGCACACACCCAAATCAACACAGGAGTGGTTTCGGGACAATTCTCTGAATGTCCTGGAGTGGCCCAGCCAGAGCTGAACCCGATCGAACATCTCTGGAGAGACCTGAAAAAAGCTGTGCAGCAATGCTCCCCATCCAATTTGACAGAGCTTGAGAGGATCTGCAGAGAAGAATTGGAGAAGATCCCAAAATATAGGTGTGTCTAGCTTGTTGCGTCATGTAGCCTCTACAGTGCTCTGAAGCCTACACCTACCTCACTCTCTCACTTGCTCCCTACACCCCCTTTCCTTTCCATCTCTCTCTGTACTCCCTCTCTCTCTCTCTGTCCCCTCTCTCTCTCTCTCTCTCTGTCCTCCTTCTCTCTCTCTGTCCTCCCTCTCTCTCTCTCTGTCCTCTCTCTCTCTCTCTCTCTCTCTGTCCTCCCTCTCTCTCTCTCTGTCCTCCCTCTCTCTCTCTCTGTCCTCCCTCTCTCTCTCTCTGTCCTCCCTCTCTCTCTCTCTCTCTCTCTCTCTCTCTCTCTCTCCTCCTCTCCTCTCTCTCTCTCTGTCCTCCCTCTCTCTCTCTCTCCTCTCTCTCTCTCTCTCCTCCCTCTCTCTCTGTCCTCCCCTCCCTCTCTCTCTCTCTCTCTCCCATCCTCTGTAATTGTGTTTTGCCCTGAGAGACAGTGTGAATATTTAATGAGTCTAAATGAGTCTAAACGAGAAGAGATTCCCTCTGATGATTATTTAACCAGGAGGAAACACTGTTCCGCTGATGATCAGAGGGGACCCCTCTGTTGTCAACACACACACACACACACACACACACACACACACACACACACACACACACACACACACACACACACACACACACACACACACACACACACACACACACACACACACACACACACACACACACACACCATCTTACTGTCTAGTTTCACATACTTATTCTTTATACTTTTATCTATCTGTTCATTTATTCATCTGTTTATCTCTTAAATTCAGTCTGCTTGGTGGAGACTTCCCTGCTCTCTGTCTCTCTATCTGTCTTCACGCTCTCCTCTCCTCTCCTCTCCTCTCCTCTCCTCTCCTCTCCTCTCCTCTCCTCTCCTCTCCTCTCCTCTCCTCTCCTCTCTCCTCTCTCCTCTCTCCCCTCTCCTCTCCTCTCCTCTCCTCTCCTCTCCTCTCCTCTCCTCTCCTCTCCTCTCCTCTCCTCTCCTCTCCTCTCCTCTCCTCTCCTCTCCTCTCCTCTCCTCTCCTCTCCTCTCCTCTCCTCTCCTCTCCTCCATGGTTGTGGTTGATAGATGGAGGGTTTTGTGGCTTTGCGGTCACACTGTGTGATTGATAGATAGTGTGCATATTCCTCACCGCCAGCTGTTTAACCCGTGTGCTCACCTTAGCAATTATCACCTTTCTCTCTCTCAACCAATTTACTTGGTAAATCTAGGGATGTATTTTATAAGTCAAACTTACCCATGTTCTATTACCTGCTGTGTTACAGAAAGAAGTTACAGACTCATCAACTTCATCTCGTTCATTTACATTGTCACTCATTTGCCTATCGTGGCAATTGTGTAGGTTACCTCAGGCAATAGCCCATGCTTCGAAGTGCATTTTTGCCAGGGGAAATTGTTGATAATTGTAAATAAATATGTGGTTTGTATAAACAGTGTAACTAAATACAAAGTAGTAGACATATAGTAAAGTAGTAAATATAGTAAAGTAGTAAATATTGTAAAGTAGTAAATATAGTAAAGTAGTAGAAATATTTGAATGAGCTACAGTACCAGTCAAAAGTTTGGACTCAACTACTCATTCAAGGGTTTGTCTTCATTTTTACTATTTTCTATAGACATTGTAGAATAATAGTGAAGACATCAAAACTATGAAATAACACATATGGAATCAAGTAGTAACCAAAAACAGTGTCAAACAAATCAAAATATATTTTATATTTTAAATTCTTAAAAGTATCCACCCTTTGCCTTGATGACAGCTTTGCACACTCTTGGCATTCTCTCAACCAGCTTCACCTGGAATGATTTTCCAAAAGTCTTGAAGGAGTTCCCCACATATGCGGAGCACTTTCCTTCACTCTGCAGTCCAACTCATGCCAAACCATCTCAATTGGGTTGAGGTCGGATGATTGTGGAGGCCATTTGATGCAGCATTCCATCACTCTCCTTCTTGGTCAAATAGCCCTTACACAGCCTGGAGGTGTGTTTTGGGTCATTGTCCTGTTGAAAAACAAATCACAGTCCAGATGGGATGGCGTATTGCTGCAGAATGCTGTGGTGTACCTTGGTGTGTGTGTTGATAGTGAATTCTATTCATACGGGGACAGATGATGCTCATGTGTGTGTTGAATAACCCCATCCCGTCCAACATGAAGTCGGAGGCAGAGAAAGCTGCCAAGGTCCTCCGAGAGTTGACTGAGATCTCCAGCCGTACCGGACCGGACAAACTCATCCCAGGTGTGTGTGGGTGTATGTGTTCCTTCTGTCCCTCCCTGAGTGTCTGTCTCTCTCTGTGTCTGTCTCTCTCGGTGTCTGTCTCTCTCTGTGTCTGTCTCTCTCTCTGTGTCTGTCTCTCTCTGTGTCTGTGTCTCTCTGTGTCTGTGTCTCTCGGTGTGTGTCTGTCTCTCTCTGTGTCTGTCTCTCTCTGTGTCTGTCTCTCTCTGTGTCTGTCTCTCTCTGTGTCTGTCTCTCTCTGTGTGTGTCTCTCTCTGTGTGTGTCTCTCTCGGTGTCTGTCTCTCTATGTGTCTGTCTCTCTCTGTGTCTGTCTCTCTCTGTGTCTGTGTCTCTCTCTGTGTCTGTCTCTGTGTCTGTCTCTCTCTGTGTCTGTCTCTCTCTGTGTCTGTCTCTCTCTGTGTCTGTCTCGCTCTGTGTCTTTGTCTCTCTGTGTCTGTGTCTCTCGGTGTGTGGCTGTGTCTCTTGGTCTGTGTCTCTCTCTCTCTGTGTCTGTCTCTCTCGGGTCTGTCTCTCTCGGTGTCTGTCTCTCTCGGTGTGTGTCTCTCTCGGTGTCTGTCTCTCTCGGTGTGTCTGTCTCGGTGTGTCTGTCTCGGTGTGTCTCTCTCGGTGTCTGTCTCTCTCGGTGTATGTCTGTCTCGGTGTGTCTCTCTCGGTGTGTCTCTCTCGGTGTCTGTCTCGGTGTGTGTCTGTCTCGGTGCGTGTCTCTCTCGGTGTCTGTCTCTCTCGGTGTCTGTCTCTCTCGGTGTGTGTCTCTCTCGGTGTCTGTCTCTCTCGGTGTGTGTCTGTCTCGGTGCGTGTCTCTCTCGGTGTCTGTCTCTCTCGGTGTCTGTCTCTCTCGGTGTGTGTCTCTCTCGGTGTCTGTCTCTCTCGGTGTGTGTCTGTCTCGGTGTGTCAGTCTCGGTGTGTCTCTCTCGGTGTGTGTCTGTCTCGGTGTCTGTCTCTCTCGGTGTGTGTCTCTCTCGGTGTCTGTCTCTCTCGGTGTGTGTCTGTCTCGGTGTCTGTCTCTCTCGGTGTGTGTCTGTCTCGGTGCGTGTCTCTCTCGGTGTCTGTCTCTCTCGGTGTCTGTCTCTCTCGGTGTGTGTCTCTCTCGGTGTCTGTCTCTCTCGGTGTGTGTCTGTCTCGGTGTGTCTGTCTCGGTGTGTCTCTCTTGGTGTGTGTCTGTCTCGGTGTGTCTGTCTCGGTGCGTGTCTCTCTCGGTGTCTGTCTCTCTCGGTGTCTGTCTCTCTCGGTGTCTGTCTCTCTCGGTGTCTGTCTCTCTCGGTGTCTGTCTCTCTCGGTGTGTGTCTGTCTCGGTGTCTGTCTCTCTCGGTGTCTGTCTCTCTCGGTGTCTGTCTCTCTCGGTATGTGTGTGTGCCCTTACTGAGCTCACATCTTTGACTCATACCTTTTGAAATCCTCTCTCGTTCATTCTGAGCCTTTATGTTGATGTCAGGTGACAGTCATAAATACCAGGCAGGAAATGATATCACTCATGCTAACATGCTAGCAGGACCCGCTAATAATTGTTTGTGTGTGTCTGTCTCAGTCTCCGTGTGTGTGTGTGTGTGTGTGTGTGTGTGTGTGTGTGTGTGTGTGTGTGTGTGTGTGTGTGTTCTCCCTCCAGCCAATATATTAGCGAACGGTCAGGGCCTGGCTATCATCACTGTGATCAAGGCAGGCTTCATGATCACAGCTTGGGGCGGCAGAGGCATAGACATTGCTAGACTGGCTGACGGCCGTAAGTTCACTACCACACACACACACACACACACACACACACACACACACACACGGAGACTGAGACAGACACACACACTAGGCTTGGGTGGTATGCCGTATATACCGTATACCGGGGTATTTGGAAAAAGCCACGGGATGTTTTTTCAATATCATCAAAACTATTTCTTTAAAGTTTTTCATTAAATGTTTATATTTGTTGGCTACTTTTTAAGTTAATACCGGCAGTCAACTTGTACAGTACGTTAAGAGATAAAGCTGATTGCGTTCTTCATTTCTCCTGTCACATTATTTTACGTTATGAAGCTTACCGTAGTTAGGGTTGTTTGTAAACAGCACAACGGGAGGAAATGGGAGCAGGTGTGTTCACAGCGAGTCACATGAGATTATGAATTTACACTACAATTCACTAATCCATTTTTTTTGCCATCATATATCTTATAATGGCTTCCTGCCAGACGTCAAAGAACTCTGGATGAGTTCTTGTTACAGTGTTATTGTCACGGTTTTCTTCCATAGGTGAAGGAGAGGACCAAAATGCAGCGCGGCTAGTGTTCAACATGTTTAATTAGACGAATAAACGGTAACACTACTACAAAATGACAAAATAACAAATGTGAAAACCGAGACAGTCCTATCTGGTGCAGACAAAACACAGAGACAGGAAACAATCACCCACAAAACCCCAACACAAAACAAGCCACCTATATATGATTCTCAATCAGGGACAACGATTGACAGCTGCCTCTGATTGAGAACCATATTAGGCTGAACATAGAAACAGACAAACTAGACACACAACATAGAATTCCCACCCAGCTCACGTCCTGACCAACACTAAACAAGTAAAACACATAAGAACTCTGGTCAGGACGTGACAGTTATTTTGCTTCCTACTAGTGTTTTTTCCCCCTCCTCCATTCGTCTGCCCTCCTACTCTGTGTACACACGCGTCTCTTCCTTCAAAAAAAACATTCATCACAACTTTGTTAATTTGCACAAGTTCTGTCGTTCACTTTCACTTGTAAATGTCCAAACTCGTCTAAAATGACATTCGGTAGCTACTAGCTATGCTCGTATAACTTTATGAGCTGGATTTGTCTGTCTATGCAATTTGTTTATGTTCGTTTTCGTTCGTTAGCATTTAGCTAACTGCGTCTATGTGATTTTGCTATTAGTTTGTGCAAATGGTCTTTTCTTGCGTGGACGATATGAAAATCTGGCTAATACACACATACACACGCGGTGTCGACCCATTGTTCACCCGTCCTGGAATAGCTGATGGTCAAATACCAACCCTTCTACCTCTCAAGGGAGTCTTCAGCTTTTATCGTGACTGTTGTTTACATTCCACCTCAGGACAAGATAACATAACAAGCTGGCACTTAACGAATTGTACGAGGCTATAAACAAGCAGGAAAACTTACATCCAGAGGCCGCTTTTCTGGTTGCCGGTGATTTTAAGTCAAATCAAATCAAATGTATTTATAAAGCCCTTCTTACATCAGCTGATATCTCAAAGTGCTGTACAGAAATCCAGCCTAAAACCCCAAACAGCAAGCAATGCAGGTGTAGAAGCACGGTGGCTAGGAAAAACTCCCTAGAAATGTCCCGCCCTGGCTATAGAGAGGTTTTTTTTCTTTATTTTGGTTAGGCCAGGGTGTGACTAGGGTGGGCAGTCTATGTTCTTTTTTCTATGTTGTTGGTTTTCTATGTGTTTGGCCGGGTGTGGTTCCCAATCAGAGGCAGCTGTCTATCGTTGTCTCTGATTGGGAGCCATACTTAGGTAGCCTGTTTCCCATTTTGAGTTGTGGGTGATTAATTTCTGTTTAGTGTGTGTTGCACCTGACGGAGCTGTTTCAGTTGTTTTTGCTTTTTAGTCTTCAGTTTCTATTAAACATGACGAACACTTACCACGCTGCGTTTTGGTCTTCACCTTCTTCCGACGACAACCGTTACAAGAAAGGCCAGAACATTTACATTTACATTTAAGTCATTTAGCAGACGCTCTTATCCAGAGCGACTTACAAATTGGTGCATTCACCTTATGATATCCAGTGGAACAACCACTTTACAATAGTGCATCTAACTCTTTTAAGGGGGGGGGGGTTAGAAGGATTACTTTATCCTATCCTAGGTATTCCTTAAAGAGGTGGGGTTTCAGGTGTCTCCGGAAGGTGGTGATTGACTCCGCTGACCTGGCGTCGTGAGGGAGTTTGTTCCACCATTGGGGTGCCAGAGCAGCGAACAGTTTTGACTGGGCTGAGCGGGAACTGTACTTCCTCAGAGGTAGGGAGGCGAGCAGGCCAGAGGTGGATGAACGCAGTGCCCTTGTTTGGGTGTAGGGCCTGATCAGAGCCTGAAGGTACGGAGGTGCCTAGAACCTAGCAAGAAACCTAGAGAGGAACCAGGCTGAGGGGTGGCCAGTCCTCTTCTGGCTGTGCCGGGTGGAGATTATAACAGAACATGGCCAAGATGTTCAAATATTCATAGATGACCAACAGGGTCAAATAATAATAATCACAGTGGTTGTCGAGGGTGCAACAGGCCAGCACTTCAGGAGTAAATGTCAGTTGGCTTTTCATCCTGAGACAAGGCCGAGTATAGCCCACAAAGATCTCCACAACGGCACAACCCAAGGGGGGGTGCCAACCCAGACAGGAAGATCATGTCAGTGACTCAATCCACTCAAGTGACGCACCCCACCTAGGGACGGCATGGAAGAGCACCAGTAAGCCAGTGACTCAGCCCCCGTAATAGGGTTAGAGGCAGAGAATCCCAGTGCAGAGAGGGGAACCGGCCAGGCAAAGGCAGCAAGGGCGGTTCGTTGCTCCAGAGCCTTTCCATTCACCTTCACACTCCTGGGCCAGACTACACTCAATCATAGGACCTACTGAAGAGATGAGTCTTCAGTAAAGACTTAAAGGTTGAGACCGAGTCTGCGTCTCTCACATCGGTAGGCAGACCATTACATAAAAAAGGAGCTCTATTGGAGAAAAGCCCTGCCTCCAGCTGTTTGCTTAGAAATTCGAGCTTAGGCTGTTGGAGGTCCTGACGAGCCACGTCCAGATAAAGCGTCCGGAGTGAAAAAGTTGATTGAAATAAAGTCGAGCGAGGGAAAAACGAAAAATATAAACGGTAATTAAAAAATAAAAACCGTAAAGTTGTCAGGTAGAAAAGTTTGGTTAGCAACAAAACGCACAGCAGCACGTAAACAAGTCTGCAAGTCATTATTAAGACACGTGATGCCCAACTTCCATCAATATGTCTCCAATGCCACTAGGGGCGATAAAGTTCTAGACCACTGATATTCTACTTACAAGCAAGCATACAAGGCCCTCCCTCGTCCCCCATTCGGCAAATCAGATCATGACCTTGTACTCCTGCTTCCTGTTTACAAGCAGAAACTCAAACAGGAAGTACCTGTGACTTGCGTCATTGAGAAATGGTGTCCAGAATCAGATATTATGCTACAGTACTGCTTGGAATATGTTTCCGGACTCCGCCGATAACATCGATGCGCTAACCACCACCATCCACGGCTTCATTAGGAAATACAACGGTGACGTTGTCCCCACGGTTAAGGTCGTCCCCACGGTTAAGGTCATCGCTGCTTCACCAATCAAAAGTCCTGAAATAACTCTGAGGTTGGCGCTAAACTAAAGGATAGGGCTACAACAAACAGGGCTATCACAGACAACCCTGAAGCTACGGCCGAGGACAGGAACAAGTACAACAAGTCCTGCTACGACCATCACAGAGTCCTCTTTAAGTTGGGAAACAAGGCTTTTTATCTCGTCTTACTGTTTGGTTAACTCCGTATTTATTTTCACTCCCTAAGCTAAGTTGTGGGGGGGTTATTTTCCTTTAGTTTGTCTGATATCAGGCAGATCTAATGGGCGTCCATGGTGTGGGGGGGGGGGTATTTTCCTTTAGTCAGTGGCCAACCATGGCTCAACTCAAAGGCTGAGGCTGCGGTTTAAGGGTCAGGGATCAGGGGTAGACTAGTTCTGTGGACACACTGAGCTGTGATTTTGGAGGGGAAATGGTTTCGTGATGTCATCATGGATGACGTAACGGATGGTGTGTCGGGGTCGGGAAAGTCCTCACTGTTTGTTGACAGAAGAAGTGAGAGCTGTATAAGTGGTTATGATTTTATAGGGTGGAGGCAGGTGTGTGTGTGTGTGTGCGCGTGTGCGTGCGTGTGTGCGTGCGTGTATGAGATAGAGGGTTTGCTCGTGTTGGCACCAGTTAATTGCTGTTTATGAGTGGAGATGGAATGATGCCTGGAGCAGGTTCCCTCTCATACAGTCTTTATTTAGAATGGCACGCCAGGTTGGGTAGTTAAAATAACAACAATACAACAGGCATCAAACAAGGCCTGGTGGAGAGGTGGGAGGGAGGGAGGGGTGGGTGTGTACATGCGTCTAAGGCTGACTGTTGTTAAATACAGCAACAGAAAAACATTGGAATAATGAGGTTAATGTCTGAGATGGGCGTGTATTTATGACATCAGGTGGGATAATGAGGTTAATATCTGAGATGGGCGTGTCTTCATGACATCAGGTGGGATAATGAGGTTAATGTCTGAGATGGGCGTGTATTTATGACATCAGGTGGGATAATGAGGTTAATGTCTGAGATGGGCGTGTCTTTATGACATCAGGTGGGATAATGAGGTTAATGTCTGAGATGGGCGTGTATTTATGACATCAGGTGGGATAATGAGGTTAATGTCTGAGATGGGCGTGTCTTTATGACATCAGGTGGGATAATGAGGTTAATGTCAGAGATGGGCGTGTCTTTATGACATCAGGTGGGGTAATGAGGTTATTAATGTCTGAGATGGGTGTGTCCTAATGACATCAGGTGGGATAATGAGGTTAATGTCTGAAATGGGCGTGTCTTTATGACATCAGGTGTCTGCTGCTTTCAGTCACAGCTCAGGTGACATAACACAGGACCCACACACACACACACACACACACACACACACACACACACACACACACACACACACACACACACACACACACACACACACACACACACACACACACACACACACACACACACACACACACACACACACACACACACACACACACACACACACACACACACACACACACACACACACGCAGACAGACAACACACAGACAGACAGAGACATCTCCTGAGGTGTGGCGAGTAAATTTCATGGATTCTGATGTCAATGAAGTTCTAGTTGGCTCCTTGAATACTCATCGCTACAGTACCTTGTGAAAGTATTCATCCCCCTTGGTGTTTTTCCTATTATGTTGCATTACAACCTGTAATTTAAATGGATTTTTATTTGAAATTCATGTAATGGACATACACAAAATAGTCCAAATTGGTGAAGTGAAATGGAGAAAGAAAATGGTGTTTTAAAAAATGCTGAAAAATAAAAGACGGAAAAGTGGTGCTTGAGTATGTATTCATCCCCTTTGCTATGAAGCCCTTAAATAAGATCTGGTGCATCCAATTACCTTCAGAAGTCACATAATTAGTTAAATAATGTCCACCTGTGTGCAATCTAAGTGTCACATGATCTGTCACATGATCTCAGTAGATATAAACCTGTTCTGAAAGGCCCCAGAGTCTGCAACACCATTAAGTAAGGGGCACCACCAAGCAAGCGACACCATGAAGACCAAGGAGCTCTCATAGTAGGTCAGGGACAAAGTTGTGGAGAAGTACAGATCAGGGTTGGGTTATAAAGAAATATCCGATATTTGAAGATCCCACGGAGCACCACTAAATCCATTATTAAAACATGGAAAGAATATGGCACCACAACAAACCTGCCAAGAGAGGGCCGCCCACCAAAACCCATGGACGAGGCAAGGAGGATAGAGAGGCAACAAAGAGACCAAAGATAACCCTGAAGGAGCTGCAAAGCTCCACAGTGGAGATTGGAGTATCTGTCCATAGGACCACTTTAAACCATACACTCCACAGAGCTGGGCTTTACGGAGAGTGATCATAAAAAAAGCCATTGCTTAATGAAAAAAATAAGCAAACACATTTAGTGTTCGCCAAAAGGCATGTGGGCGACTCCCCAAACATATGGAAAAAGGGACTCTGGTCAAATGAAACTAAAATTGGCTATCAAAGAAAGCGCTATGTTTGGCAAAAACCAAACACCTCTCATCACCCCGAGAACACCATCCCCACAGTGAAGCATGATCAAATCAAATCAAATCAAATGTATTAATAAAGCCCTTCTTACATCAGCTGATATCACAAAGTGCTGTACTGAAACCCAGCCGAAAACACCAAACAGCAAGCAATGCAGGTGTAGAAGCACGGTGGCTAGGAAAAACCTCCCTAGAAAGGCCAGAACCTAATAAGAAACCTAGACAGGAACCAGGCTATGAGGGGTGGCCAGTCCTCTTCTGGCTGTGCCGGGTGGAGATTATTCAGGAAGGCAGTGAGTTGCTGCGCAACAGCTTTTTAAAATGTTTTGAGAGGAATGGGAGATTCGATATAGGCCAATAGTTTTTTTGTATTTTCTGGGTCAAGGTTTGGCCTTTTCAAGAGAGGCTTTATGACTGCCACTTTTAGGGAGTTTGGTACACATCCGGTGGATAGAGAGCCGTTTATTATGTTCAACATAGGAGGGCCAAGCACAGGAAGCAGCTCTGTCAGTAGGTTAAAACCTTTTCTCAATATAGGGGGTGCTGTTTCAACATTAGCATTTATCGTCTCCAAATTAAACTGCCTCATACTCAATTCTTGCTCGTACAATATGCATATTATAGTTATTATTGGATAGAAAACACTCTCTAGTTTCTATAGCCGTTTGAATTATGTCTCTGAGTGAAACAGAACTCATTCTACAGCACTTTTCCTGATATGGAGTGAGATTTCAGACATTTTGGCCTCTGGTCCCAGGTCAGTTTTAAAGTCCCTGTAAATCCTATGAGGATACAAACACTGCCCATGCCTTCCTCTAGATGTCAGTAAGAGGTGACAATTTGAATGGAGTCGATTGCGCAATCAGGGCCAGTATAAAACAGAAAAGACCGGATGTACCGTTCTTTTCCTGCTGCGCCTCACGCAAGATGGACGTCGGACTCTCTCTCTTTCCAAGCGTTGGTTTAGCCACTTATATATCGCCGGTCATGTTTTTACTCGTTATAGGTGTTAAAAACATCATAAGGTAGTTAATTTAAACCGTTTTATAGCAATTTATATCCGTTTAGTGCGATTTTGAGGCATTGCTTTGTGATGCACATTGAAGCACCGGGCACGTTTCGGGGTCCCGGTCGAACGTTAGTGGGCATTTCGACGGACAAGAGGACAGCTTTCGACCAAAAGAAGATTAGACCCAAGAAAGGATACATTGCCCAAGATACTGATGGAAGAACAGCTCACAGTAAGAACTATTTATGATGATAAATCGCTGTTCTGTAGAAAAATTTTAAACGCATATGTCGCCATTTTGTTATGTGTAGCTTCGCTTGGCGGACCCGGTATTGCACAGTAAGGATAATTTTACAAATGTAAGTCAGCGATTGCATTAAGAACTAATTTGTCTTTCGATTCCTGTCAACCCTGTATTTTTTAGTCAAGTTTATGATTAGCTATCGATTAGACTAGATCACTCTCAAATATAGCGCCCGACATTTTCAGGGCAGTTTTGCTAGTATTCTCATTGTATAACCACGTTTTTTTGTGGCTAAATATGCACATTTTCGAACAAACTCTATATGTATTTTGTAATATGATGTTACAGGAGTGTCATCGGAAGAATTCTGAGAAGGTTAGTGAAACAATTAATATATTTTGGTGATCATAACGTTATCGCTCCCCTTGCCTTTGATTCATGCTGGGGTAACGTTTGCACATGTGGTATGCTAATATAACGATTTATTGTGTTTTCGCTGTAAAACGCTTAGAAAATCTGAAATATTGTCTGAATTCACAAGATCTGTATCTTTCCATTGCTATGCTTTGTCTATTTTTATGAAATGTTTTATGATGAGTAAATTGGTAATACACGTTGCTCTCTGTATTTATTCTAGTCGAGTTGTGATGGTGGGTGCAATTGTAAACTATGATTTCTACCTGAAATATGCACATTTTTCTAACAAAAACTATCCTATACAATAAATATGTTATCAGACTGTCATCTGATGAGGTTTTTTCTTGGTTAGTGGCTATCAATATCTTTATTTGGCCGAATTGGTGATAGCTACTGGTGGAGAGAAAAAATGGTGGACAAAGAAAAATGGTGTCTTTTGCTAACGTGGTTAGCTAATAGATTTACATATTGTGTCTTCCCTGTAAAACATTTTAAAAATCAGAAATGACTGCTGGATTCACAAGAAGTGGATCTTTCATCTGGTATCTTGGACTTGTGATTGAATGATATTTAGATGCTACTATTTACTTGTGACGCTATGCTAGCTATGCTATTCAGCTTTTTTACTGGTGGGGGGTGGGGGGTGCTCCCGGATCCGGGTTTCTGACTCGTTAGAAGTTAATTGGAATAGGGTCCAGTATGCAGCTTGAAGGTTTAGAGGCCATGATTATTTTCATCAATGTGTCAAGAGATATAGTACTAAAAAACCTGAGTGTCTCCCTTGATCCTAGGTCCTGGCAGTGTTGTGCAGACTCAGGACAACTGAGCTTTGGAGGAATTCTCAAATTTAAAGAGATGTCCGTAATTTGCTTTCTAATGATCAGGATCTTTTCCTCAAAGAAGTTCATGAATTTATCACTGCTGAAGTGAAATCCATCCTCTCTTGGAGAATGCGGCATTTTAGTTAGCTTTGTGACAGTATCAAAAATACATTTCGGATTGTTCTTATTTTCCTCAATTAAGTTGGAAAAATAGGATGATCAAGTAGCAGTGAGGGCTCTTCGATACTGCACGGTATCTTTCCAAGCTAGTCGGAAGACTTCCAGTTTGGTGTAGCGCCATTTCTGTTCCAATTTCCTGGAAGCTTGCTTCAGAGCTCGGGTATTTTCTATATACCAGGGAGTTAGTTTCTTATGACAAATGTTTTTTTTGTTTTTAGGGGTGAGACTGCATCTAGAGTATTGTGCAAGGATAAATTGAGTTCCTCTGTTTGGTGCTTAACCGATTTTTGTACTCTGGCGTTGTAAGGGGTGCGTATCTGGTGGCAGGGAAGTCAGACGCAGGAGAGCAAAACTTGATAATAGCTGGAGCAGTTTAATAGTAAAACCAACGGCATAAGAAATACAAAGTATGTAAGCAGAAGTCGTGACAGTACCCCCCCTTGACGCGCGGCTCCAGCTGCCTCGGGGACGACCCGGAGGGCGAGGCGCAGGGCGATCCGGATGGAGATGGTGGAACTCTCGCAGCATTGAAGGATCTAACACGTCCTCCACCGGAACCCAGCATCTCTCTTCCGGACCATACCCCTCGCAGTCCATGACGTACTGAAGGCCCCTCGCCCGACATCTCGAATCCAGTATGGAACAAACGGAGTACGCCGGGGCCCCCTCGATTTGAGGTGCGGAGGAACCTCCCGCACCTCAAACTCCTAGAGCGGGCCAATCACCACCGGCCTGAGGAGAGACACATGGAACGAGGGGTTAAAGCGGTAATCGGGGGGAAGCTGTAACCTGTACCAAACCTTGTTAACTCTCCTCAGGACTTAAAATGGCTCCACAAACTGCGGACCCAGCATCCGACAGGGTAGGCGGAGGGGCAGGTTTTGGGTCGAGAGCCAGACCCTGTCCCCCGGTGCGAACACCGTGGCCTCACTGCGGTGACGGTCTGCGCCAACTTTCCGGCGCGCTGAAGGTGAACATGGGCAGTGTCCCATGTTTCCTCCACGCACCGGAATCAGTCGTCCACCGCAGGAGCCTCGGTCTGACTCTGATGCCAAGGAGCCAGAACCGGCTGATACCCCAATACACACTGGAAGGGGGAGAGGTTAGTGAAGGAATGGCGGAGCAAGTGCTGGGCCATCTCTGCTCAGGGCACCAACGCTGCCCACTCCCCCGGCCGGTCCTGGCAATAGGACCTCAGAAACCTACCCACATCCTGGTTAACTCTCTCCACCTGCCCGTTACTCTCGAGGTGAAGAGTGTGCCGGAAGACGTGCGTAAACAAGGCCTTCGCAGTCTGTAGGGCCCTAGGGAGACCGGGCAGAGGAAGGAGACGGCAGGAATTAGAGAAACAATCCACAACAACCAGGATCGTAGTGTTTCCCTGTGATGGGGGAAGATCAGTCAGGAAATCAATCGACAGGTGCGACCATGGCCGTTGTGGAACAGGTAAGGGGTGTAGCTTACCTCTGGGCAGGTGCCTAGAAGCCTTACACTGGTCGCACACCGAGCAGGAGGAAACATAAACCCTCACGTCCTTAACCAAAGTGGGCCACCAGTACTTCCCAGTCAGACAGCGCACCATCCAACCAATGCCTGGATGACTAGAGGAGGGTGACATGTGGGCCCAATAGATCAACCGGTCATGGACAGCAGACAGAAAATACAGATGCCCAGCGGGACACTGGAGTGGAGCGGGCTCTGCACGCAACGCCTGCTCCCACACTACCGGCGCCACCAGGCAGGGAGTATGGGGGTGGGATCCATGGGCAGCTCCTCTGTGTCATACAGCCGGGACAGTGCGTTTGCCTTCACGTTCTGGGAACCTGGTGTGTAAGAAAGGGTGAACACAAAATGGGTGAAAAATATGGCCAACCTTGCCTGGCGAGGGTTCAGTCTCCTCGCCGCCAAGATGTACTCCAGATTGCGATGGTCAGTCCAGATGAGAAAAGGGTGTTTAGCTTCCTCAAGCCAATGTCTCCACGCCTTCAGAGCCTTGACAACAGCCAACAGCTCCCGGTTCCCCACGTCATAGTTTCGCTCTGCCGGGCTGATCTTTCTCGAGAAGAAGAAGGCACCGGGGCGGAGCTTCGGTGGCGTGCCCGAGCTGGGAGAGCACGGCTCCTATCCCAGCCTCGTACGATTCCACCTCCACTATGAATCCCAAAGAGGGATCCGGAAGGGCCAGCACGGGAGCCAAAGTAAACAGAGCCCTCAGGTGACCAAAAGTCCTGTCCGCCTCAGCCGACCACTGCAAACGCACCGGTCCCCCCTTCAGCAGTGAGGTAATTGGAGCCGCTACCTGACCAAAACCCCGGATAAACCTCCGGTAGTAATTGGCAAACCCTAAAAATCGCTGCACGTCCTTTACCGTGGTGGGAGTCGGCCAATTACGCACGGCTGAAATGCGGTCACTCTACATCTTCAACCCCGAGGTGGAAAAGCGGTACCCTAGGAAGGAGACTGTTGGAAGAACAGACATTTCTCAGCCTTGGCGTACAGGTCATGCTCCAACAGTCAACCAAGCACCTTGCGTACCAGGGACACATGCTCGGCGCGTGTAGCGGAGTATATCAGAATGTCATCAATAGACACCACTACACCCTGCCCGTGCAGGTCCCTGAAGATCTCATCTACAAAGGATTGGAAGACTGATGGAGCATTCATCAACCCGTACGGCATGACGAGGTACTCATAATGCCCTGAGGTCGTACTGAACGCCGTCTTCCACTCATCTCCCTCCCGGATACACTCCAGGTTGTAAGCACTCCTGAGATCAAGTTTGGTGAAGAAACGTTTTTGCCTGCCATATGAGTTCTGTTATACTCACAGACATCATTCAAACAGTTTTAGAAACTTTGGAGTGTTTTCTATCCGAATCGACTGATTATATGCATATTCTAGATTTTGGGCCTGAGTAGCAGGCAGTTTACTCTGGGCACCTTATTCATCCAAGCTACTCAATACTGCCCCCCAGTCCCAAAGAAGTTAACGTCGGTAGCCCTGCCCCCTGGTAAACAGTGTATGAACGCTGGATGATTAGTTTTAAGTCTAATACTGCGGGTAATGGAGTCGCCAATGACTAGGGTTTTCAATTTGTCAGAGCTAACGGGAAGAGTAGAGACGGCTCGGCCTCTGACTCCGACTCGTTGCTTAATGGGGAGAACCAGTTGAAAGTTTCTGTCAGCTGAATGAGCGACACCGGTTGAGCATTCCTACAGCATTTCCTTCCAGAAGCCATGAGAAAGTTGTCCGGCTGCGGGGACCGTGCGAGGGGATTTATACTACTATTTGTACTTACTGGTGGCACAGACACTGTTTCATCCTTTCCTACACTGAAATTACCCTTGCCTAACGATTGTGTCTGAAGCTGGGCTTGCAGCACAGCTATCCTCGCCGTAAGGCGATCGTTCTCCTGTATAGTATGAGTACAGCTACTGCAATTAGAAGGCATCATGTTAATGTTACTACTTAGTTTCGGCTGTTGAAGGTCCTGACAAACCACGTCCAAATAAAGCGTCCAGAGTGAAAATATTGAATGAAAAAAAAGTTGAGCGAGAGAAAAACAAAAAATATAAATGGTAATTAATAAGTAAAAACCATGAAGTTGGCAGGTAGCAAAGTAAGGTTAGCAACAAAACGCACAGCAACACGTAAACAAGTTGTGACCGGAAAATGATGGTGGCAGCATCATGCTGTGGGGATATTTTTCATCGGCAAGGACTGGGAAACTGGTCAGAATTGAAGGAATGATGGATGGCGCTAAATACAGGGAAATTCTTGAGGGGAACCTGTTTCAGTCTTCCAGAGATTTGAGACTGGGACGAAGGATCACCTTCCAGCAGGACAAGGACCCAAAGCATACTGCTAAAGCAACACTGGAGTGGTTTAACTTCTCTGGGATATGTGGGACGGTAGCGTCCCACTTGGCCAAAAGCCAGAAAAAATGTAGCGCGCCAAATTCAAATATATTACTATAAAAATCTATCTTTCATGAAATCACACATGAAAGACACCAAATTAAAGCTACCTACGTTGTCAATCCAGCCAACATGTCTGATTTCAAAAAGGATTTACAGCGAAAGCACACCAAACGATTATGTTAGCTCAGTACATAGCCACAGAAAAACACAGCCATTTTCCCAGCAAAAGATAGTAGTCACAAAAAGCAGAAATAGAGATAAAATGAATCACTAACCTTTGATGATCTTCATCAGATGACACTCATAGGACATCATGCTACACAATACATTTATGTTTTGTTCGATAATGTGCATATTTATATCCACAAATCTCGGTTTACATTGGCGCCATGTTCAGAAATGCCTCCAAAATATCCGGAGAAATTGCAGAAAGCTACTGTCAAATAACAGAAATACTCATCATAAACTTTGATGATGTTATGTTTTACATAGAATTAAAGATACACTTGTTCTTCTCTGCGCTACGGATACCGGTACCGGGTTTAAATTCGACAACATACGGTGATCGCCACAAATAATCATATTAAACATTCCTGAAAATACAAGTGTCTCACATGCTTCAAAAGCCTATCTTGCTAATCCAACTGCGTTGTCAGATTTAAAAAAGGATTTACTGCGAAAGAATACGATGCGATTATCTGAGCACAGAGCCCCATACTAAAATACTATTTCAACCAGCACAGGCGTAACAAAATCACAGATTGCAATGAAATAAATCGTTTACCT
Organism: Salvelinus alpinus; assembly: GCF_045679555.1. NCBI lineage: Eukaryota > Metazoa > Chordata > Actinopteri > Salmoniformes > Salmonidae > Salvelinus > Salvelinus alpinus. The sequence continues at coordinate 4,642,898 of NC_092119.1, forward strand.
TTGAAGATCTTGCTCTGTTTGCAATCCCAAGGCTCATTGTTACACAATGAATGGTCTTTTGTTTGGTTAAATCCATTTTTATAGCCTAACACAAAACATTTTGTGAACGCTTATCTCGTTGAATTTCGTGTCATTCAATTTTCGACGAAACATTCTACGTAAATACACAGACTAAACCTGACTTTATCCAGTCATGTTTGGTTTCCTTGCAATCAACTGTTTGTTTGTAACACAATCAAACTTGATGAGTCATTTCGCGGGACGTATTGACCCAAAGAAACCGATTGGAAGACAACAAGTAACGACCTCATTGTGCACCAATTATATGACCGCTGTTTCGTTGATTGACTGTATTTTAACCCAATGACCACTGATCGTCTTGAAATCTAGCTGAGTAGATAGCCAATGAGCAGAGGTAAACGGCAATATGTAATGTTTCTGTGTTGGAAGACCAACCCATGTTGTAAACTCCGGCGTAAAGACGGTCATTCGCCATTGAAGATTCATACTGGAAGGAGCCAAGCTCGTTACGCACAGCACTATTCCGGTAACACGCATATTCAGCAGTTTATATATCGAACATCATGGCGAATAAGTCAGGGAAAGCTAAATCTAAGACTAGATATACGAATGTAGACAAAATTATAGAGGAAATTGATCGTGAAAGGGAAACATATGCTTTTGGAAGACGACTCAGTTAGCGACCATGACTCAAATGGAAGCATATTTTTTGAACGGAGAGGACATTGTTTTGGACTGGTAAGTTCTTCTCATGCTAATGCCGTTGTTTGAAGTTAATAATATAAAATATTATTTGTGATTGTTTTTACATTTTATTTGCAATATATAAAAATTTAATGAAATGTGTAAAGTACACTGTTTATATTTACTCTTGAGGTGCTGTCCTGTTGCACCCTCTACAACCACTGTTGTATGAACAGTTTTAGAAACTTCAGAGTGTTTTATATCCAATAGTAATAATAATATGCATATATTAGCATCTGGGACAGAGTAGGAGGCAGTTCACTATGGGCACGCAATTCATCCAAAAGTGAAAATGCTGCCCCCTATCACAAAGAAGTTTTAAGGGGAAACATTAAGGGGAAACATGTCTTGGAATGGCCTAGTCAAAGCCCATACCTCAATCCAATTGAGAATCTGTGGTTTGACTTAAAGATTGCTGTACACCAGCAGAACCCATCCTACTTGAAGGAACTGGAGCAGTTTTGCCTTGAAGAATGGAAAAAAAATCCCAGTGTCTAGATGTGCCAAGCTTATAGAGACATACCCCAAGAGACTTGGTGTCTCTCCAAAGTATTGACTTTAGGGGGTGAATAGTTATGCACGCTCAAGTTTTCCGATTTTTTGTCCTATTTCTTGTTTGTTTCACAACAAAAAATATTTTGCATCTTCAAAGTGGTAGGCATGTTTTATGAATCAAATGATACAAACCCCCCCAAAAAAATCTATTTTAATTCCAGGTTGTAAGACAACAAAATAGTAAAAATGCCAAGGGGGGTGAATACTTTCGCAAGCCACCTGTAAGTAGTGGGATTCTGATGTCACTGAGGTTCTGCTGGTCTCCTTCAATACTCATCGCTAAGTAGTGGGATTCTGATGTCACTGAGGTTCTGCTGGTCTCCTTCAATACTCATCGCTAAGTAGTGGGATTCTGATGTCACTGAGGTTCTGCTGGTCTACTTCAATACTCATCGCTAAGTAGTGGGATTCTGATGTCAGTGTACCATACTCTAACCTCTCACATCTATCTACCTCTCTCTTGGGGGGGGGGGGGGGGTGAACGTGGAGGTTGACGTAGCGTTGCGTAGTACAGCAGCAGTGTTCCCCTCTCTGGAGGTGTCTCTCTGGAGGGACCCTGCGTCATAGAACACAAAGACACCAACCGCAAGTACGTTACACACCCTGTGTTGTAATAACATGCATTATAATAGAATTAGACGTTCATCCACGTTCCTCAAACGTAACATTTCGAGGTTGTTCCAAATGTCACATTTAAAAGTGTTTAAGGTTAAGTTCAGACATTAACTCTGAATGGTTAAGGTTAGGCATTAACTCTGAATGGTTAAGGTTAGGCATTAACTCTGAATGGTTAAGGTTAGACATTCACTCTGAATGGTTAAGGTTAGACATGAACTCTGAATGGTTAAGGTTAGACATTCACTCTGAATGGTTAAGGTTAGACATGAACTCTGAATGGTTAAGTTCAGACATGAACTCTGAATGGTTAAGGTTAGACATTAACTCTGAATGGTTAAGGTTAGACATGAACTCTGAATGGTTAAGTTCAGACATTCACTCTGAATGGTTAAGGTTAGACATTAACTCTGAATGGTTAAGGTTAGACATGAACTCTGAATGGTTAAGTTCAGACATTCACTCTGAATGGTTAAGGTCAGACATGAACTCTGAATGGTTAAGGTTAGACATTAACTCTGAATGGTTAAGGTTAGACATTCACTCTGAATGGTTAAGGTTAGACATTCACTCTGAATGGTTAAGGTTAGACATTCACTCTGAATAGTTAAGGTTAGACATGAACCCTGAATGGTTAAGGTTAGACATTCACTCTGAATAGTTAAGGTTAGACATGAACTCTGAATGGTTAAGGTTAGACATGAACTCTGAATAGTTAAGGTTAGACATGAAATCTGAATGGTTAAGGTTAGACATGAACTCTGAATGGTTAAGGGTAGACATTCACTCTGAATGGTTAAGGTTAGACATTAACTCTGAATGGTTAAGGTTAGGCATGAACTCTGAATGGTTAAGGTTAGACATTCACTCTGAATGGTTAAGGTTAGACATTCACTCTGAATAGTTAAGGTTAGACATGAACCCTGAATGGTTAAGGTTAGACATGAACTCTGAATAGTTAAGGTTAGACATGAACTCTGAATGGTTAAGGTTAGACATGAACTCTGAATGGTTAAGGGTATACATTCACTCTGAATGGTTAAGGTTAGACATTAACTCTGAATGGTTAAGGTTAGACATTCCCTCTGAATGGTTAAGGTTAGACATTCACTCTGAATAGTTAAGGTTAGACATGAACCCTGAATGGTTAAGGTTAGACATTCACTCTGAATAGTTAAGGTTAGACATGAACTCTGAATGGTTAAGGTTAGACATGAACTCTGAATGGTTAAGGTTAGACATGAACTCTGAATGGTTAAGGTTAGACATGAACTCTGAATGGTTAAGGGTATACATTCACTCTGAATAGTTAAGGTTAGACATGAAATCTGAATGGTTAAGGTTAGACATTCACTCTGAATAGTTAAGGTTAGACATGAACCCTGAATGGTTAAGGTTAGACATTCACTCTGAATAGTTAAGGGTATACATGAACTCTGAATGGTTAAGGTTAGACATGAACTCTGAATGGTTAAGGGTAGACATTCACTCTGAATGGTTAAGGTTAGACATTAACTCTGAATGGTTAAGGTTAGGCATTAACTCTGAATGGTTAAGGTTAGACATGAACTCTGAATGGTTAAGGTTAGACATGAACTCTGAATGGTTAAGGTTAGACATGAACTCTGAATGGTTAAGGTTAGACATTCACTCTGAATGGTTAAGGTTAGACATGAACTCTGAATGGTTAAGGTTAGACATTCACTCTGAATGGTTAAGGTTAGACATTCACTCTGAATGGTTAAGGTTAGACATGAACTCTGAATGGTTAAGGTTTGGGATAGACTTAAAACAAGAACCTCAAAAAACTATATATCACTGTATTTGAACTTGCAACCTTTGGAACCAGAGGCAGATGCTTACACCCATCCACCATCCCCTTCTACAACTGAAACCATCTTAAAGGTAACAGCAGACCTCTAGTGGTGGGTTCCACGTCTCCCGACGTCCTCACACATGGTTGGAAGACGAACACTGACTTGTATCACGAGTGACCTGGCTGGTTGTATTAATGTGTGTGGTGTGTTGTATTCATATACTTTGTGTGTGCGTGTGTGTGCGTGTGCGTGTGCGTGTGCGTGCGTGTGCGTGCGCGTGTGTGTGTGTGTGTATGGGTGTGTGTGCGTCAGCTACATTAAATGGAGGCTCCTGGCCTGTACTGTGTCCTGGAGACCTACACAGATCAATACACTAGTGAGTGGACAGCCAAGCACCTATCACAGAAGTTACTGAATAACACTGTTTATTACTGCACATACTGACGGATAGTTTGGATATACTGAATGGACCAACAAGTGCACGTACTACAGTACTAGAGTATACTGCATTGACGTACACTACCGGTCAAAAGTTTTAAAAACATTCAAGGGTTTTTCTTTATTTGTACTATTTTCTACATTGTAGAATAATAGTGAAGACATCACAACTATGAAATAACACATATGGAATCATGTAGTAACCAAAACATTGTTAAACAAATCAAAATATATTTTATATTTGAGATTCTTCAAATAGCCACCCTTTGCCTTGATGACAGCTTTGCACACTCTTGGCATTCTCTCAGCCAGCTTCACCTGGAATGCTTTTCCAACAGTCTTGAAGGAGTTCCCACAAATGTGTGTGTCTACTGATGTTTGGGTAAGCATGCTAGTTTTGTGGGGTTAGCCTCATGCTAGTTGTGTGGGGTTAGCCTCATGCTAGTTGTGTGGGGTTAGCCTCATGCTAGTTGTGTGGGGTTAGTCTCATGCTAGTTGTGTGTGGTTAGACTCATTCTAGTTTTGTGGGGTTAGTCTCATGCTAGATCGTGTGGGGTTAGCCTCATGCTAGTTGTGTGGGGTTAGCCTCATGCTAGTTGTGTGGGGTTAATCTCATGCTAGTTTTGTGGGGTTAGTCTCATGCTAGATCGTGTGGGGTTAATCTCATGCTAGTTTTGTGGGGTTAGCCTCATACTAGTTGTGTGGGGTTACTCTCATGCTAGTTGTGTGGGGTTAGCCTCATGCTAGTTGTGTGGGGTTAATCTCATGCTAGTTTTGTGGGGTTAATCTCATGCTAGTTTTGTGGGGTTAGTCTCATGCTAATTGTGTGGGGTTAGTCTCATGCTAGTTGTGTGGGGTTAGCCTCATGCTAGTTGTGTGGGGTTAGCCTCATTCTAGTTTTGTGGGGTTAGGCTCATTCTAGTTTTGTGGGGTTAATCTCATGCTATTTTTGTGGGGTTAGCCTCATGCTAGATGTGTGGGGTTAGTCTCATGCTAATTGTGTGGGGTTAATCTCATGCTAGTTGTGTGGGGTTAGCCTCATGCTAGTTGTGTGGGGTTAGCCTCATGCTAGATGTGTGGGGTTAGCCTCATGCTAGTTGTGTGGGGTTAGTCTCATGCTAGTTGTGTGGGGTTAGCCTCATGCTAGTTGTGTGGGGTTAGTCTCATGCTAGTTGTGTGGGGTTAGTCTCATGCTAGTTGTGTGGGGTTAGCCTCATGCTAGTTGTGTGGGGTTAATCTCATGCTAGTTGTGTGGGGTTAGCCTCATGCTAGTTGTGTGGGGTTAATCTCATGCTAGTTTTGTGGGGTTAGTCTCATGCTAATTGTGTGGGGTTAGTCTCATGCTAGTTTTGTGGGGTTAGTTAGTTCCTGCCAAGGCAGCATATACTCTTCCTGGGGTTTATTATGGATCCCCATTAGTTATTGCCAAGGCAGCAGCTACTCTTCCTGGGGTTTATTATGGATCCCCATTAGTTCCTGCCAAGGCAGCAGTTACTCTTCCTGGGGTTTATTATGGATCCCCATTAGTTCCTGCCAAGGCAGCAGCTACTCTTCCTGGTGTTTATTATGGATCGCCATTAGTTCCTGCCAAGGCAGCAGCTACTCTTCCTGGGGTTTATTATGGATCCCCATTAGTTCCTGCCAAGGCAGCAGATACTCTTCCTGGGGTTTATTATGGATCCCCATTAGTTATTGCCAAGGCAGCAGCTACTCTTCCTGGGGTTTATTATGGATCCCCATTAGTTCCTGCCAAGGCAGCAGTTACTCTTCCTGGGGTTTATTATGGATCCCCATTTATTCCTGCCAAGGCAGCAGCTACTCATTCCTGGTGTTTATTATGGATCCCCATCTAGTTCCTGCCAAGGTCAGCTCATGCTACTCTGTCCTGGGGTTTATCTCATGCGAGTCGCGCGCGATTAGTCTCCTGCCAATTGTGCAGCAGATAGCCTCTTCCTGGGGTTTATTATGGATAGCCCCATGCTAGTTATTGCCAAGGTCAGCTCATGCTACTCTTCCTGGGGTTTATTATGGATGCCCATTAGTTCCTGCCAAGGCAGCAGTTACTCTTCCTGGGGTTTATTATGGATCCCCATTAGTTCCTGCCAAGGCAGCAGCTACTCTTCCTGGTGTTTATTATGGATCCCCATTAGTTCCTGCCAAGGCAGCAGCTACTCTTCCTGGGGTTTATTATGGATCCCCATTAGTTCCTGCCAAGGCAGCAGATACTCTTCCTGGGGTCTATTATGGATCCCCATTAGTTCCTGCCAAGGCAGCAGATACTCTTCCTGGGGTTTATTATGGATCCCCATTAGTTCCTGCCAAGGCAGCAGATACTCTTCCTGGGGTCTGGTAAAATTAAGGCAGTAATACAATTTAAAAACCATTACATAACATTACACAACATACTAAGTGTGTGCCCTCAGGCCCCTACTCTACTACCACATATCAACAACACAAAATCCATGTGTACGTGTGTGTATAGTGCGTATGTATTCATGCGTGTGTATGCATGTCTGTGCCTATGTTTGTGTTGCTTCACAGTCCCCACTGTTCCATGCAGTGTTTTTTTAATCTGTTTTGAAATATAATTATACTATTTGCATCAGTTACCATTCTCCCTATACCTAAGAAAGCAAAGGTAATTGACCTAAATGACTATCGCCCCGTAGCACTCACCTCTGTCATCATGAAGTGCTTTGAGAGATAGTCAAGGATCATATCACCTCTACCTTACCTGACACCCTAGACCCTCTTCAATTTGCTTACCGCCCCAATAGATCCACAGACGATGCAACCACACTGCACACTGCCCTATCCCATCTGGACAAGAGGAATACCTATGTAAGAATGCTGTTTATTGACTATAGCTCAGCATTCAACACCATTGTACCCTCCAAGCTCATCATCAAACTCAAGGCCCTGGGTCTGAACCCCACCCTGTGTAACTGGGTCCTGGACTTCATGACGGGTCGACCCCCAGGTGGTGAAGGTAGGAAACAACACCTCCTCTTCGCTGATCCTCAACACTGGGGCCCCACAAGGGTGCGTGCTCAGCCCCTTCCTGTACTCCCTGTTCACCCATGACTGTGTGGCCACGCACGTCTCCAACTCAATCATCAAGTTTGCAGACAACACAACAGTTGTAGGCCTGATTACCAACAATGACGAGACAGCCTACAGGGAGGAGGTGAGGGCTCTGGGAGTGTGGTGCCAGGAAAATAACCTCTCACTCAACGTCAACAAAACTAAAGAGATTATCGTGGACTTCAGGAAACAGCAGAGGGGGTACCCCCCTATCCATATCGATGGGACAGCAGTGGTCAAGGTGGAAGGCTTCAAGTTCCTTGGCGTACACATCACTGACAAACTGAAATGGTCCACCCACACAGACAGTGTGGTGAAGAAGGAGTAACAGCGCCTCTTCAACCTCAGGAGGCTAAAGAAATTTGTCTTAAACACCTAAAACCCTCACAACCTTTACAGATGCACAACTGAGAGCATCCTGTCGGGCTGTATCACTGCCTGGTAAGGCAACTGCACTGCCCACAACCGCAAAGCTCTCCAGAGGGTGGTGCGGTCTGCCCAACGCATTACCAGGGGCAAAGTTCCCGCCCGCCTGGACACCTACGGCACCCGATGCCATAGGAAGGCCAAAAAGATCATCAAGGACATCAACCACCCGAGCCACTGCCTGTTCACCCCGCTATCATCCAGAAGGCGAGGTCAGTACAGGTGCATCAAAGCTGGGAGACTGAAAAACAACTTCTATCTCTATATCTATCTCTATTCTTCTATCTCTATCTCTATAAGGCCATCAGACGGCTAAACAGCCATCACTAGCAGATCAGAGGTGGCTGCCTATAGACATAGTGTATCGGTTGTTGTCGTCTGAAGAGGAAGAATCGGACCAAAGCGCAGCGTGGTAAGTGTTCATGACTTTTATTTAAACTGAACACTAGAACAAAATAACAAAGTGTAAAACGAAACCGAAACAGTCCTGTCAGGTGCAGAAAACACAAAACAGAAAACAACTACCCACAAAGCATAGGTGGGGAAAAGCTACCCAAGTATGATTCCCAATCAGAGACAACGATAGACAGCTGTCCCTGATTGAGAACCATACCCGGCCAAAACAAAGAAATACAAAACATTTATTTTATTTTATTTATCCGTTATTTTACCAGGTAAGTTGACTGAGAACACGTTCTCATTTGCAGCAACATAGAAAAAGGAACATAGAATGCCCACCCAAATCACACCCTGACCAAACCAAAATAGAGACATAAAAAGCTCTCTACGGTCAGGGCGGGACACATAGATTAGGAATCACTGGCCACTTTTAGAAATGGATCACTAGCCACTTTAATTACGTTTCTAGCATTACTCATCTCATATGTATAAACTGCACTCCACCCTATTCCACGGTATCTTAGACACTTTTAAATTGTGTTTACATATTGCATCACCCATTTCATATGTATATACTGTATCGTATTCTAGATTACACCACTGACTGTTAAACAGCCATCTCCAGCACATCAGAGACTGCTGCCTATAGACATAGATCAGGAATCACTGGCCACTTTAAGGAAATGAAACATTAGCCACTTGAATAATGTCTCCGTATCTTGCATTACTCATCTCATATGTATATACTGTACTCTATACTATTCTACGGTATCTTAGTCACTTTAATTGTGTGTAAATATTGCATCACCCATCTCATATGTATATACTGTACTCTATACTATGCCACTGTATCTTAGTCCAATGCCGCTCTGACACACACACATATATATACAGTGGGGAGAACAAGTATTTGATACACTGCCGATTTTGCAGGTTTTCCTACTTACAAAGCATGTAGAGGTCTGTAATTTTGATCATAGTTACACTTCAAATGTGAGAGACGGAATCTAAAACAAAAATCCAGAAAATCACATTGTATGATTTTTAAGTAATTAATTTGTATTTTATTGCATGACATAAGTATTTGATACATCAGAAAAGCAGAACTTAATATTTGGTACAGAAACCTTTGTTTGCAATTACAGAGATCAGACGTTTCCTGTAGTTCTTGACCGGTTTGCACACACTGCAGCAGGGATTTTGGCCCACTCCTCCATACAGACCTTCTCCAGATCCTTCAGGTTTCGGGTCTGTCGCTGGGCAATACGGACTTTCAGCTCCCTCCAAAGATTTTCTATTGGGTTAAGGTCTGGAGACTGGCTAGGCCACTCCAGGACCTTGAGATGCTTCTTACGGAGCCACTCCTTAGTTGCCCTGGCTGTGTGTTTCGGGTCGTTGTCATGCTGGAAGACCCAGCCACGACACATCTTCAATGCTCTTACTGAGGGAAGGAGGTTGTTGGCCAAGATCTCGCGATACATGGCCCCATCCATCCTCCCGTCAATACGGTGCAGTCGTCCTGTCTCCTTTGCAGAAAACCATCCCCAAAGAATGATGTTTCCAACTCCATGCTTCACAGTTGGGATGGTGTTCTTGGGGTTGTACTCATCCTTCTTCTTCCTCCAAACACGGCGAGTGGAGTTTAGAGCAAAAAGCTCTATTTTTGTCTCATCAGACCACATGACCTTCTCCCATTCCTCCTCTGGATCATCCAGATGGTCATTGGCAAACTTCAGACGGGCCTGGACATGCGCTGGCTTGAGCAGGGGGACCTTGCGTGCGCTGCAGGATTTTAATCCATGACGACGTAGTGTGTTACTAATGGTTTTCTTTGAGACTGTGGTCCCAGCTCTCTTCAGATCATTGACCAGGTCCTGCCGTGTAGTTCTGGGCTGATCCCTCACCTTCCTCATGATCATTGATGCCCCACAAGGTGAGATCTTGCATGGAGCCCCAGACCGAGGGTGATTGACCGTCATCTTGAACTTCTTCCATTTTCTAATAATTGCGCCAACAGTTGTTGCCTTCTCACCAAGCTGCTTGCCTATTGTCCTGTAGCCCATTCCAGCCTTGTGAAGGTCTACAATTTTATCCCTGATGTCCTTACACAGCTCTCTGGTCTTGGCCATTGAGGAGAGGTTGGAGTCTGTTTGATTGAGTGTGTGGACAGGTGTCTTTTATACAGGTAACGAGTTCAAACAGGTGCAGTTAATACAGGTAATGAGTGGAGAACAGGAGGGCTTCTTAAAGAAAAACTAACAGGTCTGTGAGAGCCGGAATTCTTACTGGTTGGTAGGTGATCAAATACTTATGTCATGCAATAAAATGCAAATTAATTACTTAAAAATCATACAATGTGATTTTCTGGATTTTTGTTTTAGATTCCGTCTCTCACAGTTGAAGTGTACCTATGATAAAAATGACAGACCTCTACATACTTTGTAAGTAGGAAAACCTGCAAAATCGGCAGTGTATCAAATACTTGTTCTCCCCACTGTATATATATATATATATATATATATATATATATATATATATATATATGTATATATATATACACTGCTCAAAAAAATAAAGGGAACACTTAAACAACACAATGTAACTCCAAGTCAATCACACTTCTGTGAAATCAAACTGTCCACTTAGGAAGCAACACTGATTGACAATAAATGTCACATGCTGTTGTGCAAATGGAATAGACAAAAGGTGGAAATTATAGGCTATTAGCAAGACACCCCCAATAAAGGAGTGGTTCTGCAGGTGGTGACCACAGACCACTTCTCAGTTCCTATGCTTCCTGGCTGATGTTTTGGTCACTTTTGAATGCTGGCGGTGCTTTCACTCTAGTGAAGACGGAGTCTACAACCCACACAAGTGGCTCAGGTAGTGCAGCTCATCCAGGATGGCACATCAATGCGAGCTGTGGCAAGAAGGTTTGCTGTGTCTGTCAGCGTAGTGTCCAGAGCATGGAGGCGCTACCAGGAGACAGGCCAGTACATCAGGAGACGTGTAGGAGGGCAACAACCCAGCAGCAGGACCGCTACCTCCGCCTTTGTGTAAGGAGGAGCACTGCCAGAGCCCTGCAAAATGACCTCCAGCAGGCCACAAATGTGCATGTGTCTGCTCAAACGGTCAGAAACAGACTCCATGAGGGTGGTATGAGGGCCCGACGTCCACAGGTGGGGGTTGTGCTTACAGCCCAACACCGTGCAGGACGTTTGGCATTTGCCAGAGAACACCAAGATTGGCAAATTCGCCACTGGCAATCTGTGCTCTTCACAGATAAAAGCAGGTTCACACTGAGCACGTGACAGATGTGACAGAGTCTGGAGACGCCGTGGAGAACGTTCTGCTGCTTGCAACATCCTCCAGAGGTAGCCTGACTGCCATTAGGTACCGAGATGAGATCCTCAGACCCCTTGTGAGACCATATGCTGGTGCGGTTGGCCCTGGGTTCCTCCTAATGCAAGACAATGCTAGACCTCATGTGGCTGGAGTGTCAGCAGTTCCTGCAAGAGGAAGGCATTGATGCTATGGACTGGCCCGCCCGTTCCCCAGACCTGAATCCAATTGAGCACATCTGGGACATCATGTCTCGCTCCATCCACCAACGCCACGTTGCACCACAGACTGTCCAGGAGTTGGCGGATGCTTTAGTCCAGGTCTGGGAGGAGATCCCTCAGGAGACCATCCGCCACCTCATCAGGAGCATGCCCAGGCGTTGTAGGGAGGTCATACAGGCACGTGGAGGCCACACACACTACTGAGCCTCATTTTGACTTGTTTTAAGGACATTACATCAAAGTTGGATCAGCCTGTAGTGTGGTTTTCCACTTTAATTTTGAGCGTGACTCCAAATCCAGACCTCCATGGGTTGATAAATTTGATTTCCATTGATCATTTTTGTGTGCTTTTGTTGTCAGCACATTCAACTATGTAAAAAAAAAAGTATTTAATAAGAATATTTCATTCATTCAGATCTAGGATGTGTTATTTTAGTGTTCCCTTTATTTTTTTGAGCAGTGTATATTCTTAATCCATTCCTTACTTAGATTTACGTGTATTTTGGGTATATGTTGTGACACTGTTAGATATTACTTGTTAGATATTACTGCATTGTCAGAGATAGAAACATAAGCATTTCGCTACACCCGCAATAACATCTGATAAATATGTGTATGTGACAAATAACATTTGATTTGATTTGGAATAGAGTTCCATGTAGTCATGGCTCTATGTAGGACTGTGCGCCTCCCATAATCTGTTCTGGACTTGGGGACTGTGAAGAGACCTCTGGTAGCATGTCTTGTGAGGTATACATGGGTGTCCGAGCTGTGTGCCAGTAATTTAAACAGACACCCCGGGGGGTATTTAACATGTCAATACCTCTCATAAATACAAGCCGTGCTGTTTTCTAACAGTAACATGCCTGTTGTGTAGCCAGTGAGGGCATGTTTGTGTGGGTTGGATAGAATATTTGATCTAGAAAGAAATTCCTCTGTCTTTGACTGATATTGCCGTGTGTTTGTGTGCGTGTGTCTGTGTCTGAGTCTGTGTGTATCTGAGTCTCTGTGTGTGTCTGTGTATGTCTGTGTGTGTCTGTGTATGTCTGTGTGTGTCTGAGTCTCTGTGTGTGTCTGAGTCTCTGTGTGTCTGAGTCTCTCTGTGTGTGTCTGAGTCTCTGTATGTGTCTGAGTCTCTGTGTGTGACTGTGTCTGAGTCTCTGTGTGTCTGAGTCTCTGTGTGTGTCTGAGTCTCTGTGTGTGAATGTGTCTGAGTCTCTGTTTGTGTCTGAGTCTCTGTGTGTGACTGTGTCTGAGTCTCTGTGTGTGTCTGAGTCTCTGTGTGTGTGTGTATGTCTGTGTGTGTCTGAGTCTCTCTGTGTGTGTCTGAGTCTCTGTATGTGTCTGAGTCTCTGTGTGTGACTGTGTCTGAGTCTCTGTGTGTCTGAGTCTCTGTGTGTGTCTGAGTCTCTGTGTGTGAATGTGTCTGAGTCTCTGTTTGTGTCTGAGTCTCTGTGTGTGACTGTGTCTGAGTCTCTGTGTGTGTCTGAGTCTCTGTGTGTGACTGTGTCTGAGTCTCTGTGTGTGACTGTGTCTGAGTCTCTGTTTGTGTCTGAGTCTCTGTGTGTGTCTGTCTGAGTCTGTGTGTGTCTGAGTCTCTGTGTGTGACTGTGTCTGAGTCTCTGTGTGTGTCTGTGTGTGTCTGAGTCTCTCTGTGTGTGTGTCTGAGTCTGAGTCTCTCTGTGTGTGTCTGAGTCTCTGTGTGTGTCTGAGTCTCTCTGTGTGTCTGTATGTGTGTGTGTGTGTTTTAGCAGTGAAGCCCTCTCTCTATCCAAGCATCACTGCCTTCAAATCTGACAGCACAGATGAGTGACCCTTCCCCTAAACCCTTCATCGTCATCATCATCATCCTCTCCATTGGAACACACATACTCTGTGCAACTCTTCTCCAGGATGTTGTTGTAAAGGAGAATGTATTTTCAGTTAACTAACCTATTAAAATAAGGGCTAAAGCAGGGCTCTCCAACCCTGTTCCTGGAGAGCTACCCTCCTGTAGGTTTACACCAGGGCTCTCCAACCCTGTTCCTGGAGAGCTACCCTCCTGTAGGTTTACAACAGGGCTCTCCAACCCTGTTCCTGGAGAGCTACCCTCCTGTAGGTTTACAACAGGGATCTCCAACCCTGTTCCTGGTGAGCTACCATCCTGTAGGTTAACACAAGGGCTCTCCAACCCTGTTCCTGGAGAGCTACCCTCCTGTAGGTTTACACCAGGGATCTCCAACCCTGTTCCTGGTGAGCTACCCTCCTGTAAGTTAACACAAGGGCTCTCCAACCCTGTTCCTGGAGAGCTACCCTCCTGTAGGTTTACACCAGGGCTCTCCAACCCTGTTCCTAGAGAGCTACCCTCATGTAGGTTTAAACCAGGGCTCTCCAACCCTGTTCCTAGAGAGCTACTCTCCTGTAGGTTTACACCAGGGCTCTCCAACCCTGTTCCTGGAGAACTACCCTCCTGTAGGTTTACACCAGGGCTCTCCAACCTTGTTCCTGGAGAGCTACCCTCCTGTAGGTTTACACCAGGGCTCTCCAACCCTGTTCCTGGAGAACTACCATCCTGTAGGTTTACACCAGGGCTCTCCAACCCTGTTCCTGGAGAGCAACCCTCCTGTAGGTTTACACCAGGGCTCTCCAACCCTGTTCCTAGAGAGCTACCCTCCTGTAGGTTTACACCAGGGCTCTACAACCCTGTTCCTAGAGAGCTACCCTCATGTAGGTTTAAACCAGGGCTCTCCAACCCTGTTCCTAGAGAGCTACCCTCCTGTAGGTTTACACCAGGGCTCTCCAACCCTGTTCCTGGAGAACTACCCTCCTGTAACTTTACACCAGGGCTCTCCAACCTTGTTCCTGGAGAGCTACCCTCCTGTAGGTTTACACCAGGGCTCTCCAACCCTGTTCCTGGAGAACTACCATCCTGTAGGTTTACACCAGGGCTCTCCAACCCTGTTCCTGGAGAGCTACCCTCCTGTAGGTTTACACCAGGGCTCTCCAACCCTGTTCCTAGAGAGCTACCCTCCTGTAGGTTTAAACCAGGGCTCTCCAAACCTGATCCTAGAGAGCTACCCTCCTGTAGGTTTACACCAGGGCTCTCCAACCCTGTTCCTGGAGAACTACCACCCTGTAGGTTTACACCAGGGCTCCCCAACCCTGTTCCTGGAGAGCTACCCTCCTGTAGGTTTGAACCAGGGCTCTCCAACCCTGTTCCTAGAGAGCTACCCTCCTGTAGGTTTAAACCAGGGCTCTCCAACCCTGTTCCTAGAGAGCTACCCTCCTGTAGGTTTACACCAGGGCTCTCCAACCCTGTTCCTGGAGAACTACCATCATGTAGGTTTACACCAGGGCTCTCCAACCCTGTTCCTAGAGAGCTACCCTCATGTAGGTTTAAACCAGGGCTCTCCAACCCTGTTCCTAGAGAGCTACCCTCCTGTAGGTTTACACCAGGGCTCTCCAACCCTGTTCCTGGAGAACTACCCTCCTGTAACTTTACACCAGGGCTCTCCAACCTTGTTCCTGGAGAGCTACCCTCCTGTAGGTTTACACCAGGGCTCTCCAACCCTGTTCCTGGAGAACTACCATCCTGTAGGTTTACACCAGGGCTCTCCAACCCTGTTCCTGGAGAGCTACCCTCCTGTAGGTTTACACCAGGGCTCTCCAACCCTGTTCCTAGAGAGCTACCCTCCTATAGGTTTAAACCAGGGCTCTCCAACCCTGATCCTAGAGAGCTACCCTCCTGTAGGTTTACACCAGGGCTCTCCAACCCTGTTCCTAGAGAGCTACCCTCCTGTAGGTTTACACCAGGGCTCTCCAACACTGTTCCTGGTGAGCTACCCTCCTGTAGGTTAACACCAGGGCTCTCCAACACTGCTCCTGGAGAGCTACCCTCCTGTAGGTTTACACCATGGCTCTCCAACCCTGTTCCTGGAGAACTACCACCCTGTAGGTTTACACCAGGGCTCTCCAACCCTGTTCCTGGAGAGCTACCCTCCTGTAGGTTTGAACCAGGGCTCTCCAACCCTGTTCCTAGAGAGCTACCCTCCTGTAGGTTTAAACCAGGGCTCTCCAACCCTGTTCCTAGAGAGCTACCCTCCTGTAGGTTTACACCAGGGCTCTCCAACCCTGTTCCTGGAGAACTACCATCCTGTAGGTTTACACCAGGGCTCTCCAACACTGTTCCTGGAGAGCTACCCTCCTGTAGGTTTACACCAGGGCTCTCCAACCCTGTTCCTAGAGAGCCACCCTCCTGTAGGTTTAAACCAAGGCTCTCCAACCCTGTTCCTGGAGAGCTACCCTCCTGTAGGTTTAAACCAGGGCTCTCCAACCCTGTTCCTATAGAGCTACCCTCCTGTAGGTTTACACCAGGGCTCTCCAAACCTGTTCCTGGAGAACTACCATCCTGTAGGTTTACACCAGGGCTCTCCAACCCTGTTCCTGGATAGCTACTCTACTGTAGGTTTACACCAGGGCTCTCCAACCCTGTTCCCGGAGAGCTCCCTCCTGTAGGTTTACACCAGGGTTCTCCAACCCTGTTCCTAGAGAGCTACCCTCCTGTAGGTTTACACCAGGGCTCTCCAACCCTTTTCCTGGTGATCTACCCTCCTGTAGGTTTACACCAGGGCTCTCCTACCCGGTTCCTGGAGAACTACCATCCTGTAGGTTTATACCAGGGCTCTCCAACCCTGTTCCTAGAGAGCCACCCTCCTGTAGGTTTAAACCAGGGCTCTCCAACCCTGTTCCTGGAGAGCTACCCTCCTGTAGGTTTAAACCAGGGCTCTCCAACCCTGTTCCTAGAGAGCTACCCTCCTGTAGGTTTACACCAGGGCTCTCCAAACCTGTTCCTGGAGAGCTACCCTCCTGTAGGTTTACACCATGGCTCTCCAACCCTGTTCCTGGAGAACTACCATCCTGTAGGTTTACACCAGGGCTCTCCAACCCTGCTCCTGGAGAGCTACCCTCCTGTAGGTTTGAACCAGGGCTCTCCAACCCTGTTCCTAGAGAGCTACCCTCCTGTAGGTTTAAACCAGGGCTCTCCAACCCTGTTCCTAGAGAGCTACCCTCCTGTAGGTTTACACCAGGGCTCTCCAACCCTGTTCCTGGAGAACTACCATCCTGTAGGTTTACACCAGGGCTCTCCAACCCTGTTCCTGGAGAGCTACCCTCCTTTAAGTTTACATCAGGGATCTCCAACCCTGTTCCTGGTGAGCTACCCTCCTGTAGGTTAACACCAGGGCTCTCCAACCCTGTTCCTGGAGAACTACCCAGCTGTAGGTTTACACCAGGGCTCTCCAACCCTGTTCCTGGAGAACTACCATCCTGTAGGTTTACACCAGGGCTCTCCAACCCTGTTCCTGGAGAGCTACCCTCCTGTAGGTTTACACCAGGGCTCTCCAACCCTGTTCCTAGAGAGCTACCCTCCTGTAGGTTTACAACAGGGCTCTCCAACCCTGATCCTAGAGAGCTACCCTCCTGTAGGTTTACACCAGGGCTCTCCAACCCTGTTCCTGGAGAACTACCATCCTGTAGGTTTACACCAGGGCTCCCCAACCCTGTTCCTGGAGAGCTACCCTCCTGTAGGTTTGAACCAGGGCTCTCCAACCCTGTTCCTAGAGAGCTACCCTCCTGTAGGTTTAAACCAGGGCTCTCCAACCCTGTTCCTAGAGAGCTACCCTCCTGTAGGTTTACACCAGGGCTCTCCAACCCTGTTCCTGGAGAACTACCATCATGTAGGTTTACACCAGGGCTCTCCAACCCTGTTCCTAGAGAGCTACCCTCATGTAGGTTTAAACCAGGGCTCTCCAACCCTGTTCCTAGAGAGCTACCCTCCTGTAGGTTTACACCAGGGCTCTCCAACCCTGTTCCTGGAGAACTACCCTCCTGTAACTTTACACCAGGGCTCTCCAACCTTGTTCCTGGAGAGCTACCCTCCTGTAGGTTTACACCAGGGCTCTCCAACCCTGTTCCTGGAGAACTACCATCCTGTAGGTTTACACCAGGGCTCTCCAACCCTGTTCCTGGAGAGCTACCCTCCTGTAGGTTTACACCAGGGCTCTCCAACCCTGTTCCTAGAGAGCTACCCTCCTATAGGTTTAAACCAGGGCTCTCCAACCCTGATCCTAGAGAGCTACCCTCCTGTAGGTTTACACCAGGGCTCTCCAACCCTGTTCCTAGAGAGCTACCCTCCTGTAGGTTTACACCAGGGCTCTCCAACACTGTTCCTGGTGAGCTACCCTCCTGTAGGTTAACACCAGGGCTCTCCAACACTGCTCCTGGAGAGCTACCCTCCTGTAGGTTTACACCATGGCTCTCCAACCCTGTTCCTGGAGAACTACCACCCTGTAGGTTTACACCAGGGCTCTCCAACCCTGTTCCTGGAGAGCTACCCTCCTGTAGGTTTGAACCAGGGCTCTCCAACCCTGTTCCTAGAGAGCTACCCTCCTGTAGGTTTAAACCAGGGCTCTCCAACCCTGTTCCTAGAGAGCTACCCTCCTGTAGGTTTACACCAGGGCTCTCCAACCCTGTTCCTGGAGAACTACCATCCTGTAGGTTTACACCAGGGCTCTCCAACACTGTTCCTGGAGAGCTACCCTCCTGTAGGTTTACACCAGGGCTCTCCAACCCTGTTCCTAGAGAGCCACCCTCCTGTAGGTTTAAACCAAGGCTCTCCAACCCTGTTCCTGGAGAGCTACCCTCCTGTAGGTTTAAACCAGGGCTCTCCAACCCTGTTCCTATAGAGCTACCCTCCTGTAGGTTTACACCAGGGCTCTCCAAACCTGTTCCTGGAGAACTACCATCCTGTAGGTTTACACCAGGGCTCTCCAACCCTGTTCCTGGATAGCTACTCTACTGTAGGTTTACACCAGGGCTCTCCAACCCTGTTCCCGGAGAGCTCCCTCCTGTAGGTTTACACCAGGGTTCTCCAACCCTGTTCCTAGAGAGCTACCCTCCTGTAGGTTTACACCAGGGCTCTCCAACCCTTTTCCTGGTGATCTACCCTCCTGTAGGTTTACACCAGGGCTCTCCTACCCGGTTCCTGGAGAACTACCATCCTGTAGGTTTATACCAGGGCTCTCCAACCCTGTTCCTAGAGAGCCACCCTCCTGTAGGTTTAAACCAGGGCTCTCCAACCCTGTTCCTGGAGAGCTACCCTCCTGTAGGTTTAAACCAGGGCTCTCCAACCCTGTTCCTAGAGAGCTACCCTCCTGTAGGTTTACACCAGGGCTCTCCAAACCTGTTCCTGGAGAGCTACCCTCCTGTAGGTTTACACCATGGCTCTCCAACCCTGTTCCTGGAGAACTACCATCCTGTAGGTTTACACCAGGGCTCTCCAACCCTGCTCCTGGAGAGCTACCCTCCTGTAGGTTTGAACCAGGGCTCTCCAACCCTGTTCCTAGAGAGCTACCCTCCTGTAGGTTTAAACCAGGGCTCTCCAACCCTGTTCCTAGAGAGCTACCCTCCTGTAGGTTTACACCAGGGCTCTCCAACCCTGTTCCTGGAGAACTACCATCCTGTAGGTTTACACCAGGGCTCTCCAACACTGTTCCTGGAGAGCTACCCTCCTGTAGGTTTACACCAGGGCTCTCCAACCCTGTTCCTAGAGAGCCACCCTCCTGTAGGTTTAAACCAGGGCTCTCCAACCCTGTTCCTGGAGAGCTACCCTCCTGTAGGTTTAAACCAGGGCTCTCCAACCCTGTTCCTAGAGAGCTACCCTCCTGTAGGTTTACACCAGGGCTCTCCAAACCTGTTCCTGGAGAACTACCATCCTGTAGGTTTACACCAGGGCTCTCCAACCCTGTTCCTGGATAGCTACTCTACTGTAGGTTTACACCAGGGCTCTCCAACCCTGTTCCCGGAGAGCTCCCTCCTGTAGGTTTACACCAGGGCTCTCCAACCCTGTTCCTAGAGAGCTACCCTCCTGTAGGTTTACACCAGGGCTCTCCAACCCTTTTCCTGGTGATCTACCCTCCTGTAGGTTTACACCAGGGCTCTCCAACCCGGTTCCTGGAGAACTTCCATCCTGTAGGTTTACACCAGGGCTCTCCAACACTGTTCCTGGAGAGCTACCCTCCTGTAGGTTTACACCAGGGCTCTCCAACCCTGTTCCTAGAGAGCCACCCTCCTGTAGGTTTAAACCAGGGCTCTCCAACCCTGTTCCTGGAGAGCTACCCTCCTGTAGGTTTACACCAGGTCTCTCCAAACCTGTTCCTGGAGAACTACCATCCTGTAGGTTTACATCAGGGCTCTCCAACCCTGTTCCTGGATAGCTACTCTACTGTAGGTTTACACCAGGGCTCTCCGACCCTGTTCCCGGAGAGCTCCCTCCTGTAGGTTTACACCAGGGCTCTCCAAACCTGTTCCTGGAGAGCTACCCTCCTGTAGGTTTACACCAGGGCTCTCCAACCCTTTTCCTGGTGATCTATCTCCTGTAGGTTTACACCAGGGCTCTCCAACCCTGTTCCTGGAGAGCTACCCTCCTGTAGGTTTACACCAGGGCTCTCAAACCCTGTTCCTGGAGAGCTACCCTCCTGTAGGTTTACACCAGGGCTCTCCAACCCTGTTCCTGGAGAGCTACCCTCCTTTAAGTTTACACCAGGGATCTCCAACCCTGTTCCTGGTGAGCTACCCTCCTGTAGGTTAACACCAGGGCTCTCCAACCCTGTTCCTGGAGAACTACCCAACTGTAGGTTTACACCAGGGCTCTCCAACCTTGTTCCTGGAGAGCTACCCTCCTGTAGGTTTACACCAGGGCTCACCAACCCTGTTCCTGGAGAACTACCATCCTGTAGGTTTACACCAGGCCTCTCCAACCCTGTTCCTGGAGAACCACCATCCTGTAGGTTTACACCAATGCTCTCCAACCCTGTTCCTGAAGAGCTACCCTCCTGTAGGTTTACAACAGTGCTCTCCAACCCTCTTCCTAGAGATCAACCCTCCTGTAGGTTTAAACCAGGGCTCTCCAACCCTGTTCCTGGAGAGCTACACTCCTGTAGGTTTTAACCAGGGCTCTCCAACCCTGTTCCTGGAGAGCTACCCTCCTGTAGTTTACACCAGGGCTCTCCAACCCTGTTCCTGGAGAGCTACCATCCTGTAGGTTAACACCAGGGCTCTCCAACCCTGTTCCTGGAGAGCTACCCACCTGTAGGTTTACACCAGGGCTCTCCAACCCTGTTCCTGGAGAGCTACCCTCCTGTAGGTTTACACCAGGGCTCTTCAACCCTGTTCCTGGAGAGCTACCCTCCTGTAGGTTTACACCAGGGCTCTCCAACCCTGTTCCTAGAGAGCTACCCTCCTGCAGCTTTACACAAGGGCTTTCCAACCCTGTTCCTAGATAGCTTACCCACCTGTAGGTTTACACCAGGGCTCTCCAACCCTGTTCCTAATGAACTACCCTCCTGTAGGTTTAAACCAGGGCTATCCAACCCTGTTCCTGGAGAGCTACCCACCTGTAGGTTAACTCCAACCCTGTTCCTAGAGAGCTACCCTCCTGTAGGTTAACTCCAACCCTGTTCCTAGAGAGCTACCCTCCTGTAGGTTAACTCCAACCCTATTCCTGGAGAGCTACTCTCCTGTATTTTTAAACCAGGGTCTCCAACCCTGTTCCTGGAGAACTACCCTCCTGTAGGTTTACACCAGGGTTCTCCAACCCTGTTCCTGGAGAACAACCATCCTGTAGGTTTACACCAGGGCTCTCCAACCCTGTTCCTGGAGAGCTACTCTCCTGTAGGTTTACACCAGGGATCTCCAACCCTGTTCCTAGAGAGCTACCCTCCTGTAGGTTTACACCAGGGCTCTCCAACCCTTTTCCTGGAGAGCTACCCCCCTGTAGGTGTACACCAGGGCTCTTCAGCCCTGTTCCTGGAGAGCTACCCTCCTGTAGGTTTACACCAGGGCTTTCCAACCCTGTTCCTAGAGAGCTACCCACCTGTAGGTTTACACCAGGGCTTTCCAACCCTGTTCCTAGAGAGCTACCCACCTGTAGGTTTACACCAGGGCTCTCCAACCCTGTTCCTAGAGAGCTACCCTCCTTGAGGTTTACACCAGGGCTCTCCAACCCTGTTCCTAGAGAGCTACTCTCCTGTAGGTTTTCACTCCAACCCTGTTCCTGGAGAGCTACCCTCCTGTAGGTTAACTCCAACCCTGTTCCTAGAGAGCTACCCTCCTGTAGGTTAACTCCAACCCTGTTCCTAGAGAGCTACCCTCCTGTACATTAACTCCAACCTTGTTCCTGGAGAGTTCGCCTCCTGTAGGTTAACTCCAACCCTGTCCCTGGAGAGCTACCTACTGTCATGTACGTTCTCGCTCCAACACCTGATTCTTCCGATTAACTGGTTGATTGGTTACAACTGGGGTTGGAGTGAAAAGCTACAGGAGACGGAGGGTTGTAGTGATGTGTGTGAGGGGGGCATTCCCTCTGCGTGCCAGGCCTGTCCATTACTGCTGCTAATGCCTGGGGTAGTCTTGTCCTGGGCTGGGGTAGTCTTGTCCTGGGCTGGGGTAGTCTTTTCATGGGCTGGGGTAGTCTTGTCATGGGCTGGGGTAGTCTTGTCATGGGCTGGGGTAGTCTTTTCATGGGCTGGGGTAGTCTTGTGCTGGGCTGGGGTAGTCTTGTCCTGGGCTGGGGTAGTCTTTTCATGGGCTGGGGTGGTCTTGTGCTGGGCTGGGGTAGTCTTGTCCTGGGCTGGGGTAGTCTTGTCTTGGGCTGGGGTAGTCTTGTGCTGGGCTGGGGTAGTCTTGTGCTGGGCTGGGGTAGTCTTGTGCTGGGCTGGGGTAGTCTTGTCCTGGGCCGGGGTAGTCTTTTCCTGGGCTCGGGTAGTCTTTTCCTGGGCTCGGGTAGTCTTGTCCTGGGCTCGGGTAGTCTTGTCCTGGTCTCGGGTAGTCTTGTCCTGGTCTCAGGTAGTCTTGTCCTGGTCTCGGGTAGTCTTGTCCTGGTCTGTGGTAGTCTTGTCCTGAGCACGGGTAGTCTTGTCGTTATGGCAGCTGCTGCAGCTCCACACACACACGCACACACACACACACACACACACACACACACACACACACACACACACACACACACACACACACACACACACACACACACACACACACACACACACACACACACACACACACACACACGCACACACACACATAGGCCCACACACACGTAGGAGTTTGATCATCCTTTAGTTGTTCGGTGACAAGAGGAATGCTTTCATTTACACAGTGGCCGACCACCGTGCCAAAACACACACCACTGTGTCGACACAGCAGGACATGAATGTGCGTGTTCTCGCTGCAGGTGAAGTGTGAGGTGATTGTAGAGATTGTGCCTAGGTGATGTATTAAACTGTGACCTCATGCCCAGCCAAAATAAACACACTGACTTCCCAATGCACCTTGGGTAAGGAGACCAGCAAGCTACTATATGTGTGTGTGTGTGTGTGTGTGTGTGTGTGTGTGTGTGTGTGTGTGTGTGTGTGTGTGTGTGTGTGTGTGTGTGTGTGTGTGTGTGTGTGTGTGTGTGTGTGTGTGTGTGTGTGTGTGTGTGTGTGTGTGTGTGTGTGTGTGTGTGCAGAGCAAACTTCAAACGCAGTAGTCACAGACCTTCCTAGTAGCCTTGTGCTCTCTCTCTCTCTCTCCTTCTCTCTACCTCTCTCTGTATCTCTCACTCTGTGTCTCTCTTGCTATCTCTCTTTGTCTCTCCCTGTCTCTCAAGGGCGTTATTGACATGGGAAACATATGTTTACATTGCCAAAGCAAGTGAACTAGATAATAAACAAATGTGAAATAAACAATTAAAATTAACAGTAAACATTACACTCACAAAAGTTCCAAAATAATAAAGACATTTCATATTATTAGATAATCATATTATGTATATATACAGTGTTGTAATGATGTGCAAATAGTTAAAGTACAAAAGGGAAAATAAATCAACATAAATATAGGTTGTATTTACAATGGTGTTTGTTCTTCACTGGTTGCCCTTTTCTTGTGGCAACAGGTCACAAATGTTGCTGCTGTGATGGCACACTGTGGTATTTCACCCAGTAGATATGGGAGTTTATCAAATTCTGGTTTATTTTCTAATTCTTTGAGGGTCTGTGTAACCTGAGGAAATACACTACTGTTCAAAGGTTTGGGGTCACTT
This sequence comes from Salvelinus alpinus, assembly GCF_045679555.1. Taxonomy (NCBI): domain Eukaryota; kingdom Metazoa; phylum Chordata; class Actinopteri; order Salmoniformes; family Salmonidae; genus Salvelinus; species Salvelinus alpinus. Next base: position 4,666,681 of record NC_092119.1, read on the forward strand.
AGAAATGTCCTTGTTTTTGAAAGAAAAGCTTTTTTTTTTGGTCCATTAAAATAACATACAATTCATCAGAAATACGGGGTAGACACTGTCAATGCTGTAAATGACTACTGTAGCTGGAAACGGCAGATATTTTAAATATAATATCTACATACAGTTGAAGTCGGAAGTTTACATACACTTAGGTTGGAGTCATTAAAACTCGTTTTTCAACCACTCCACAAATGTCTTGTTAACAAACCATAGTTTTGGCAAGTCGGTTAGGACATCTATTTTGTGCATTACACAAGTAATTTTTCCAACAATTGTTTACAGACAGATTATTTCACTTATAATTCACTGTATCACAATTCCAGTGGGTCAGAAGTTTACATACACTAAATTGCCTTTAAACAGCTTGGAAAATTCCAGAAATTATGTTATGGCTTTAGAAGCTTCTGATAGGCTAATTGACATAATTTGAGTCAATTGGAGGTGTACCTGTGGATGTATTTTAAGGCCTACCTTCAAACTCAGTGCCTCTTTGCTTGACATCATGGGAAAATCTAAAGAAATTAGCCAAGACCTCATAAAAAAAAATTGTTGACCTCCACAAGTCTGGTTCATCCTTGGGAGCAATTTCCAAACGCCTGAAGGTACCACGTTCATCTGTACAAACAATAGTACGCAAGTATAAACACCATAGGACCACACAGCCGTCATACCGCTCAGGAACGAGACGCGTTCTGTCTCCTAAAGATGAACGTACTTTTGTGCAAAAAGTGCAAATCAATCCCAGAACAACAGCAAAGGTAATTGTGAAGATGCTGGAGAAAACAGGTACAAAAGTATCTATATCCACAGTAAAACGAGTCCTATATCGACATAACCTGAAAGGCCGCTCAGCAAGGAGGAAGCCACTGCTCCAAAACCGCCATAAAAAAGCCAGACTACGGTTTGCAACTGCACATGGGGACAAAGATCGTACTTTTTGGAGAAATGTCCTCTGGTCTGATGAAACAAAAATAGACCTGTTTGGCCATAATGACCATCGTTATGTTTGGCGGAAAGAGGGGGAGACTTACAAGCCGAAGAACACCATCCCAACCGTGAAGCACGGGGGTGGGAGCATCATGTTCTGGGGGTGCTTTGCTGCAGGAGGGATTGGTGCACTTCACAAAATAGATGGCATCATGAGGCAGGAAAATTATGTGGATATATTGAAGCAACATCTAAATACATCAGTCAGAAAGTTAAAGCTTGGTCGCAAATGGGTCTTCCAAATGGGCAATGACCCCAAGCATATTTACAAAGTTGTGGCAAAATGTCATAAGGACAACAAAGTTAAGGTATTGGAGAGGTCATCACAAAGCCCTGACCTCAATCCCATAGAACATTTGTGGGCAGAACTGAAAAAGCTTGTACGAGCAAGGAGGCCTACAAACCTGACTCAGTTACACGAGCACTGTCAGGAGGAATGGGCCAAAATTCACCCAACTTATTGTGGGAAGCTTGTGGAAGGCTACCCGAAATGTTTGACCCAAGTTAAAAAATGTAAATGCAATGCTACCAAATACTAATTGAGTGTATGTAAACGTCTGACCCACTGGGAATGTGATGAAAGAAATAAAAGCTGAAATAAATCATTCTCTCTACTATTATTCTGACATTTCACATTCTTAGAATAAAGTGGTGATCCTAACTGACTGACCTAAGACTGGGAATTTTTACTAGGATTAAAAGTCAGGAATTGTGAAAAACAGAGTTTAAATGTATTTGGCTAAGGTGTATGTAAACTTCCGACTTCAACTGTAGGTTGCTAGATCGAATCCCGGAGCTGACAAGGTAAAAATCTGTCGTTCTGCCCCCTAGGCCGTCATTGTAAATAAGAATTTGAATTTGTTCTCAACTGACTTGCCTAGTTAAATAATTAAAGAAAATAAGCGTACAGAGGTCCATTATCAGCAACCATCACTCCTGTGTTCCAATGGCACGTTGTGTTAGCTAATCCAAATGTATCATTTTAAAAGGCTAATTGATCATTAGAAAACCATTTTGATATTATGTTAGCAGAGCTGAAAACTGTTGTGCAAATTAATTAAGCAATAAAACTGGCCTTTAGACTAGTTGAGTATCTGGAGCATCAACATTTCTGGGTTCGATTACAGGCTCATAATGACCAGAAACAAAGAACTTGCTTCTGAAACTCGAAATGAAGGCTATTCCATGTGAGAAATTGCCGGCCTTTCTCAATAGCAAGGCTATGCTCACTGAGTCTGTACATAGTCAAAACTTTCTTTAAGTTTGGGTCAGTCACAGTGGTGTGTACTCTCTGTTTAGGGCCAAATAGCATTTTAGTTTGCTATATTTTTTTGTTAATTATTTCCAATGTGTCAAGTAATTATCTTTTAGTTTTCTCATGATTTGGTTGGGTCTAATTGTGTTGCTGTCTTGTGGCTCTGTGGGGTCTGTGTTTGTGAACAGAATCCCAGGACCCGCTTGCTTAGGGGAGGGACTCTTTGTCAAGGTGTACGCTACTGGTGGAGAAGTCAGCTGCAGGAGAGCAGAGAGTTGTGAACAGGCGCACACTTTGTTAAGGCAATAAAACAGACAGACGCCACTGTGTCTAAACCTCCAGCCAACAGGTAAAAAGTGCAATGCGCGAAACAGTCACAACAAATTAGCAAATGTTGTACAATAAACATCCATCGTGAAAAGCCACGGACTAACGGGAAAAACCCAGCCTGGCGCGTACACACGAACACGTAACAAAAAACAATTTCACACAAAGACATGAGGGGGAACAGAGGAATAAATACACGCAGTGTGATTAGGGAATGTAAACCAGGTGTGCAGGGAACAAGACAAAACAAATGGAAGAATGAAAAATGGAGCGGCGATGGATAGAAAGCCGGTGACGTCGACCGCCGAACGCCGCCCGAACAAGGAGAGGAGCCGACTGTAATATTTGTGTTGTGGAGAAATGACCAGCAGGAGACGGGAGTACAGTTAGTTTTCCTTTAGTCAAAACCTCTCGAGCTCTACAGTTCCCGGGGCATAATGGTGCGCATGTGCATTTCCTATTAGGTGTAGTAACGTAACACTGTCGTAATACATCACCGCTTAGTAACAGCATAGTAACTAATATAAACAGATGTAGAGCCCAGATACTACACCGAAGTCGTGACACTCTTCTCCAGGTTGATCTCTCTGTTGGTGATGGCTCTGTTACGGAAGGTTTGGGAATCTCTTCCTTTTAGGTAGTTGTAGATTTTAACGGCTCTTTTCTAGATTTTGATAATTACCGGGTATCGGCCTAATTCTGCTCTGCACTATTTGGTGTTTTACGTTGTACACAGAGGATATTTTTGCAGAATTCTGAATGCTGAGTCAAAATTTGGTTGTTTGTCCCATTTTAGTGAATTCTTGGACGGAACTCAGACCTCACAACCATAAAGGGCAATGGGTTCTATAACTGATTCAAGTATTTTTAGCCAGATCCTAATTGGTGTGTTAAAATTTATGTTCCTTTTGATGGCATAGAAGGTCCTTCTTACCTTGTCTCTCAGCTCATTCACACCTTTGTGGAAGTTACCTGTGTCTCTGATCTTTAGGCCGACGTACAGTACCAGTCAAAGGTTTGGACACACCTACTCAATACAGGGGTTTTCTTTATTTTTACTGTTTTCTACATTGTAGAAACATAGTGAAGACATCAAAACTATAAAATAACACATATGGAATCATGTAGTAACCAAAAAAGTGTTAAACAAATCAAAATATACACTGCTCAAAAAAATAAAGGGAACACTTAAACAACACAATGTAACTCCAAGTCAATCACACTTCTGTGAAATCAAACTGTCCACTTAGGAAGCAACACTGATTGACAATAGATTTCACATTCACGTGCAAATGGAATAGACAAAAAGTGGAAATTATAGGCAATTAGCAAGACACCCCCAATAAAGGAGTGATTCTGCAGGTGGTGACCACAGACCACTTCTCAGTTCCTATGCTTCCTGGCTGATGTTTTGGTCACTTTTGAAAGCTGGCGGTGCTCTCACTCTAGTGGTAGCATGAGACGGAGTCTACAACCCACACAAGTGGCTCAGGTAGTGCAGCTCATCCAGGATGGCACATCAATGCGAGCTGTGGCAAGAAGGTTTTCTGTGTCTGTCAGCGTAGTGTCCAGAGCATGGAGGCGCTACCAGGAGACAGGCCAGTACATCAGGAGACGTGGAGGAGGCCGTAGGAGGGCAACAACCCAGCAGCAGGACCGCTACCTCCGCCTTTGTGCAAGGAGGAGCACTGCCAGAGCCCTGCAAAATGACCTCCAGCAGGCCACAAATGTGCATGTGTCTGCTCAAACGGTCAGAAACAGACTCCATGAGGGTGGTATGAGGGCCCGACGTCCACAGGTGGGGGTTGTGCTTACAGCCCAACACCGTGCAGGATGTTTGTCATTTGCCAGAGAACACCAAGATTGGCAAATTCGCCACTGGCGCCCTGTGCTCTTCACAGATGAAAGCAGGTTCACACTGAGCACATGAGCACATGTGACAGACGTGACAGAGTCTGGAGACGCCGTGGAGAACGTTCTGCTGCCTGCAACATCCTCCAGCATGACCGGTTTGGCGGTGGGTCAGTCATGGTGTGGGGTGGCATTTCTTTGTGAGGCCGCACAGCCCTCCATGTGCTCGCCAGAGGTAGCCTGACTGCCATTAGGTACCGAGATGAGATCCTCAGAGCCCTTGTGAGACCATATGCTGACACATGCACATTTGTGGCCTGCTGGAGGTCATTTTGCAGGGCTCTGGCAGTGCTCCTCCTGCTCGAAGGCGGAGGTAGTGGTCCTGCTGCTGGGTTGTTGCCCTCCTACGGCCTCCTCCACGTCTCCTGATGTACTGGCCTGTCTCCTGGTAGCGCCTCCATGCTCTGGACACTACGCTGACAGACACAGCAAACCTTCTTGCCACAGCTCGCATTGATTTGCCATCCTGGATGAGCTGCACTACCTGAGACACTTGTGTGGGTTGTAGACTCCGTCTCATGCTACCACTAGAGTGAGAGCACCGCCAGCATTCAAAAGTGACCAAAACATCAGCCAGGAAGCATAGGAACTGAGAAGTGGTCTGTGGTCACCACCTGCAGAATCACTCCTTTATTGGGGGTGTCTTGCTAATTGCCTATAATTTCCACTTTTTGTCTATTCCATTTGCACAACAGCATGTGAAATTTATTGTCAATCAGTGTTGCTTCCTAAGTGGACAGTTTGATTTCACAGAAGTGTGATTGACTTGGAGTTACATTGTGTTGTTTAAGTGTTCCCTTTATTTTTTTGAGCAGTGTATTTGAGATTCTTCAAAGTAGCCACCCTTTGCCTTGATGACCGCTGGGCATACTCTTGGCATTGTTTTCTTCGTGTATTTCTGTACTGTTTTAGTGTTTCACCATGGTGAAGGTGTATTTTCTGGTTCTCTCTCACTTTCTCAACTCAACGTTTCGGACTAACAGACACTCACTCTTTCTGACTGACAGACAAACAGTGATGTAGTTGTATTCTAAAGGACTCTCTGTTTCTTGTACTTCTGTGTTTCAGTATCCTATACGATTAGTCCAAGAGCAGCACAAAACTATCTGTGTGTGGGGCTGAAACCGCCTAACCAAATCAATACATTCTCACACGTTTATCACATTGTCAGCTCAATCCATTACCATTGTTTCTGCAACATTGTGAACACAGGTCGACTTGAGCATTCACCAAGGCATACTGTTCACCAAGGCATACTGTTCACCAAGGCATACTGTTCGGAAAAGGCATTCTGTTCACCAAGGCATACTGTTCACCAAGGCATACTGTTCACCAAGACAAACGGTTCACCAAGGCATACTGTTCACCTAGGCATACTGTTCACCAAGGCATACTGTTCACCAAGGCATACTGTTCACCAAGACAAACTGTTCACCAAGGCATACTGTTCACCTAGGCATACTGTTCACCAAGGCATACTGTTCACCTAGGCATACTGTTCACCTAGGCATACTGTTCACCTAGGCATACTGTTCACCTAGGCATACTGTTCACCTAGGCATACTGTTCACCAAGGCATACTGTTCACCTAGGCATACGGTTCACCTAGGCATACTGTTCACCTAGGCATACTGTTCACCTAGGCATACTGTTCACCTAGGCATACTGTTCACCAAGGCATACTGTTCACCTAGGCATACTGTTCACCTAGGCATACTGTTCACCTAGGCATACTGTTCACCAAGGCATACTGTTCACCTAGGCATACTGTTCACCTAGGCATACTGTTCACCAAGGCATACTGTTCACCTAGGCATACTGTTCACCTAGGCATACTGTTCACCAAGGCATACTGTTCACCAAGACAAACGGTTCACCAACATGATTCACCGTATACAGCTGTGATCATGTGCCTGTTCCTAGGGGTGGGTGCGTGGTACACGGGGCCTGTAGTCGTCACGGCGATACACCCGTTCACAGGGCGACAGCTTGGCGACCTGAGCTTCAACCCCAGCGACCGCATCACCGTGGTTACCAAGACAGAGTTACAGTATGACTGGTGGGAGGGAACGCTAAACGGACGGACCGGACCGGAATCTTCCCCGCTAACTTCTTGTCCTACCCCTGAACACACACACACAAGTCTGTCACACACATCAACACTTACATTGCAGGGAAGGAGGTTTGAACACACTACTTAGACACGCACATCATCACACTATGGAAATACACACCAATTAATGCACACATACAGTGCCTTCCGAAAGTAATCAAACCCCTTGACTTTTTCCACATTTTGTTACGTTACAGCCTTATTCTGAAATGGATTAAATAAATACAAATCCTCAGCAATCTACACACAATACCCCATAATGACATCACAATACCCCATAATGACATCACAATACCCCATAATGACATCGCAATACCCCATAATGACCTCACAATACCCCATAATGACAAAGCAAAAACAGTGTTTTAGAAATATAAAAAATATAAAACATCTTTGCTATGAGACTCTAAACTGAGCTTAGGTGCATCCTGTTTCCATTGATCATCCTTGAGATGTTTCTACAACTTGATTGGAGTCCACCTGTGGTAAATTCAATTGATTGGACATGATTTGGAAAGGCACACACCTGTCTATATAAGGTCCCACAGTTGACAGTGCATGTCAGAGCAAAAACCAAGCCATGAGGTCAAAGGAATTGTCCGGAAAGCCCCGAGACCGGATTGTGTTGAGGCACAGATCTGGGGAAGGGTACCAAAACATTTCTGCAGCATTGAAGGTCCCCAAGAACACAGTGGCCTCCATCATTCTTAAATTGAAAAAGTTTGGAACCACCAAGACTCTTCCTAGATTGGCCGCCCGGCCAAACTGAGCAATCGGGGGAGAAGGGCCTTGGTCAGGGAGGTGACCAAGAACCCGATGGTCACTCTGACAGAGCTCTAAAGTCCCTCTGTGGAGATGGGAGAACCTTCCAGAAGGACATCCATCTCTGCAGCACTCCACCAATCAGGTCTTTATGGCAGATTGGCCAGACGGAAGCCACTCCTCAGTAAAAGGCACATGACAGCCCGCTTGGAGTTTGCCAAAAGGCACCTAAAGACTCTCAAACCATGAGAAACAAGATTCTCTTGTCTGATGAAACCAAGATTGAACTCTTTGGCCTAAATGCCAAGCGTCATGTCTGGAGGAAACCTGGCACAATCCCTACAGTGAGGCATGGTGGTGGCAGTATCATGCTGTGGAGATGTTTATGTACACACACTACTCGCCATACTGCCATTGTTACGATGCTGGATCAACTTATTTAATATTAAATAATATTTTATCTTAACAAACCTGTATGGGTTTCTCTTTGGATGTGTGGATATTTTTAAATAATCTGGTGTAGTTTCTCTTCTGTCCAGAAGAGGGCGATGTATATCTACTGTCAGTCTGTATCCCCATTTCCTACCTTCACCTCATTCTTTTCTTATTTCACCTCATTTAAAAAATAATTTAAAAAATGACCTTTATTTAACCAGGTAGGCTAGTTGAGAACAAGTTCTCATTTACAACTGCGACCTGGCCAAGATAAAGCAAAGCAGTGCGACACAAACAACAACACAGAGTTACACATGGAATAAACAAGCGTACAGTCAATAACACAATAGGTAACCACAATAATAACCTTATATGCCCTGTCATGCATTTAAAAGCATGGGATTGGTGCAAGCATGGCTGGTCAAGATGTCAAATAGGTATATAGAGGCATTTTAATTAATTATATGAAGAGTGCCTTCGTCCTCCTTTCTTTCTGATGACCAATTTACCCGTTTAACCAAAGACCACCTTCTGTCTACCAACATGTACTATTGTGGACCTTAGTAGCGCTTCCCTTCCTCCTCTTTCTACGATGTCATAGAGGTAATTTCGTTCTAATTCCCCATGTCCACGTGACAATGCACCACTAAGCACTCGCTTTGTTTGTACGTGTGAATGGATTTGTGTGAATGGATTTGTGTGAATGGTGAATGATTGTCCCAGGGTGACTAAGTCTATTATTGCAGAACAGGAGGGTGATATGCACATCCTAAACTCCTAAACCACCGGTGCAGATAAAGAAATGAGGGGCCCACACACACACACACACACACACAGAATATAGTTCCCCAGTTTCATCTTCGTCAAGGGTAATAATATACTGGAGAGCAACTATACTCCATGTGAGGATCCCTCATTTCCTTATAGTTGATTCTTGCCCCTGGTAGGGTAACTTTCACCAAATTCCCAGGTTTCCCAGAAATCCTGGTTGGAGGACTCCCGGATTTGCTGCTTATTCCCTTGTAATACCAGGAACCATCGAACCAGGATTTCTGGGAAACCCGGAGGAGGTTACCGGAATTGTGCAACCCTAGACCCAAGTCAGACAAACACACATTCTTATGAAATTGAAAAATCTATTTTTTTATTTATTTAATAGCAAAGAACAGGAAATCTACAGACTGTACAGGAGAACATTCCTCAGCCTATAAGAACACACAGCAGCACATAATGAGAAACAATTGGTCATTTCAACAGCGTGACCCTGCCACCGGACAGGACAACATTCCTACACATAACTACAGACATCTGATTTCAATTCCAAACACACAGCAACAAGACCACACCCTTTATGATAAGACAGCCCCCCGCCCCGCACCCCCATCGAAAGTCAACTTGATATGAAACACAGTGTAGAAATGTCAGCGAGGTGCAAGGGAGATTCATGATTGTGCAAGGATAACAAGGATTGTGCAAGGATAAGAAAATGCACACACAGAACCTTCCTGCAGAGCAGGAACAGTGCAGTGGTTAGGTACGGCCTAAGATTCCATTCATGCCATATTTTGTCTTAACTCGAGTTGATTTGGAGATTACTAGGTTTGTCTACATTAGCAATGTTTCCTCACATCTCACACACGCAAGCCTGTGCAGGCTGTGGGAGACACAGGATCAAACCTATAAAACACTAAAACCCCGGTCGTGTTCAGTAAGGCACAACGTCGCAGAATGTATTGCAATGTTTACGGTTCAAAGTTCAGCTAGTACCTCCAAGTTTAATGTGTTCTGTACCAACTGAGCACCGTGGAACTTCAAATACATGTATCTACAGCATGTGTGTGTTTGTGTACGTGCCGTTTGAGTCAGTTGAGATCCTGTGGGTTGTGGGAGGGCTTCTCTGGGTCTCCCAGGAACGGGCAGGCTTCGCCAGCTGGGGTATCCGCTGAGCACCTGTCAGGAAATATACACACAAATCTCAGCTGGAAAGACGTTAACCTACAAGAGACCACTATTCCTCAGAATGTGTCTCTACTGAACATGCTTCTTGGTCCAGGACTCTGGTTAGCAGGCCAGACTGGGGGTTACGGTTACCCAACTGGGCACAAACTGGTTAAATCAACATTGTTTCCACGTCATTTAATATATATATATATATATATATATTTAATGACGCGGAATCAACTTGGGAAACTGAATGGATTTGCAAAAAGTCATCAACCTAATGGATTCGGAGGGGATTTTATTCCCAACTTTTAACCTAAATCAACTGACATGGTCAAATGCTTTGTTTATTTCTTGTTGAATTCACGTAAGCTGACAGACAACTCAATCAAATATAAATCAATATTAAACGTTTAACTGGTGTCTGCTCAGTGGGTAGGGACTGAAACACGTCACATGATACAAATGGCAGCAACAGAGGGTTTCCGGAAGTGGATTCTCAATCCTCGAAACGCGTGGTAATATTTTTATATTAGCGATATCAATATCACTATGCAACGTAGACGTAGTATTTTCTACTGAGAATGTAAAACAATTCCTATAATGAGATGCACATCTAGTACCTCTGTGTTGAGAAATCCTGCTTTTACCGTCAGTTTATGTTTCAAAGTGCAACAAAACCTTCACTAACCATGAGCCTCGTGGTCTGTATCGTCCAATCACAGAACAGATACAAGTCACATGATCTGTTTAGCAGCTATAAGGTGCCATCAAGCGTTCTCCAACAGACCACGTGACTTGAATCTGTTCTGTGTTTGGACGACACAGACCGCAATGCTATATGGGATTCGTTCTTTTTTGCCTCCTACCTATGTACACAGTGTTGTACCCTTGACTTTAAAAAAATATATATAACAGTTTTTGTAAAGCGATTTTTAATCTTCTGAATTAATGGTTCACACCAGTTTTGTAGCTCTTCACCACTTGGAAACACGATAGCAAGCATGTTAAAATTTGTATGCTGAAAATGAGTGGCCGTGTCAATTCCTGGAACCATAACCGTGGAAAGAGGGGCGTTGCAGCCTTATAGAGGGAGAGGGAGAGGGAGAAAGGGGGTAAATAGCTGACCTAAAAGAGGGGAGTTGCAGCCTTATAGAGGGAGAGGGAGAGTGAGAAAGGGGGTAAATAGCTGACCTAAAAGAGGGGAGTTGCAGCCTTATAAAGGGAGAGGGAGAGGGCGAAAGGGGGTAAATAGCTGACCTAAAAGAGGGGAGTTGCAGCCTTATAGAGGGAGAGGGAGAGGGAGAAAGGGGGTAAATAGCTGACCTAAAAGAGGGGAGTTGCAGCCTTATAGAGGGAGAGGGAGAGGGAGAAAGGGGGTAAATAGCTGACCTAAAAGAGGGGCGTTGCAGCCCTATAGAGGTAGAGGGAGAGTGAGAAAGGGGGTAAATAGCTGACCTAAAAGAGGGGAGTTGCAGCCTTATAGAGGGAGAGGGAGAGTGATAAAGGGGGTAAATAGCTGACCTAAAAGAGGGGAGTTGCAGCCTTATAGAGGGAGAGGGAGAGGGAGAAAGGGGGTAAATAGCTGACCTAAAAGAGGGGAGTTGCAGCCTTATAGAGGGAGAGGGAGAGTGAGAAAGGGGGTAAATAGCTGACCTAAAAGGAGAGGTTACGTAACACACCAGCTGCCTGTGAACTCTTGAGTATAGCGTTTCACAGGCAGCTGCTGTTGACGACACACTGAAGAGAGACAGCAAGTCACCGACCAGTTGATCGCGATCTCCAAGACATTTCTAGTCGATCACCAAACATTTCTGTAAAAAAACAACAACGATAAAGCCTTGCGTTCCTTGTTTTTCATCTCACGTGGTAGGTGCACTTGATTCAATCTGCGCGCAAGATAGGCAAACTATTGCCATTTTGAACTGCTTCATGGGTACAAACTGCCTTCCTGGTGGGCCCAGAGAGGAAATCAAGTGCACCGCTGGCCAATCGGATGGCTCAGATGACTGTCCGCAGTAACGTAGCTGGCGTAAAAGAAAGCTACAGCAAAGTTGATACTGTGAGATTTCAAAATGTTTAAAACCACGACTAGAGAGAGACTGTCAACGAATAGAGCATAGAGCTGCTGTTTTTATGAGTGGGTTCCTGTTTAAGTTGTTATTCAGCACTGTCAACACTTTGAATTCAACACTTTTATAAGTCATAAAATGTGCATTCTCCCTATTTCCACTCAGCGCTACAACCAACACTGCAGCAGTAATGAATGAGGAGGAAAGTGTATCTATAGGCTTGTGTTGTTATTATTAGCAGTTTGGGTCTTTTTTTAATATCCAGGAATATTTCACTTCCTCTGTTCATAGGAGTAACAACATGAATTTGTGCACGACGCGGTTCGACTCGAGTTTCGCCATCAGCTGGAAGACGGTGTCCCTTTTGGGTCAGTGTCAGTGGAGGAAAGGGAGAGCGGAGGGATGTAGAGAGGCGGACCCTCAGTCTGCTGCTCTCTCCCTCCGCTGAGACTGACCGTCAGATGCAGGCACCATAATGAAAAAATAAAACATTATAAAATGAAATGAAATAATAAAAGCTAATTATTAAAAAAAATGTAAACTCACTCAGCTCAAGTAATACAGCTGATCTATTACCGCTGTGATCATAGAGCCTAGCTCAAATGTTGAAATATCATTTTAAAAAGTGGTCCAAAACAACAATGCATTAGCAGAACAATTCAAGCTAAACAGTGATAATGTATTGGGCCTATAACCTACTGCACAAACCTTATTGCTACAGAACTGTTTTTAATTGGTTCATGTTGCATAGGCTTACGTTTTTTAACAGTTGTGTTAAAAATATATATATATATCTATATAAGCGGTAGATCTCAACATTTTGACTCAGAAAAGGTTGGTGACCACTGCAGTAAGGGTCACACACACACACACACACACACACACACACACACACACACACACACACACGCGCGCACACGCACACACACACAGACACACACACACAGACACACACACACACACACACACACACACACACACACACACACACACACACACACACACACACACACACACACACACACACACACACACACACACACACACACACACACACACACACACACACACACACACACACACACACACACACACACACACACACACACACACACACACACACACACACACACACACACACACACACACACACACACACACACGTCAGGGGTCTCTCACCCTCTGAAGACCAAAGGGAAGGGAAGGTTGGTAGATGAAGCCTGGGCTGTCTGTCACAGTCCTCCAGCGAATCAGGGAGCGGCACACCACTGGTCTCCGGTAGAAACAGACACAGTCCTGCCCCAACAATGGGGCCACTCCCATAAAGAATCATAGCGGCCAATGGGATGGTTTCTCCTCTAGGACTGACCACCGCATTCAGGATACAGCCGACCCTGTAACACAGACACACCAAGCCCACACACTTCTGTCTGAAACACGCACACACACACACACACACCCACACACACACACACACACACACACACACACACACACACACACACACACACACACACACACACACACACACACACACACACACACACACACACACACACACACACACACACACACACACACACACACACACACACACACACACACACACACACACACACACACACACACACACACACACACACAGTAGGGGACACCGTATTTGCTGTGTTGAGAGGATAACAGTAATAGTCAAACTGGCTCTTACCAGAATAGAAAGAGGAGTGGGAGGCCCCGGTGCACAACTGAGTAAGAGGACAAGTACACTAGAGTGTCTAGTTTGAGAAACGGACGCCTCACAAGTCATCAACTGGCAGCTTCATTAAATAGTACCTGCAAAACACCAGTCTCAACGTCAACAGTAAAGAGGTGACTTCGGGACGCTGGCCTTCCAGGCAGAGTTGCAAAGAAAAATACATATCTCAGACTGGCCAATAAAAATAAAAGATTAAGATGGGCAAAAGAACACAGACACTGGACAGAGGAACTCTGCCTAGAAGTCCAGCATCCTGGAATCGCCTCTTCACTGTTGACGTTGAGACTGGTGTTTTGCAGGTACTATTTAATGAAGCTGCCAGAGTTGATGACTTGTGAGGCGTCCGTTTCTCAAACTAGACAGTCTAGTGTACTTGTCCTCTTACTCAGTTGTGCACCGGGGCCTCCCACTCCTCTTTCTATTCTGATTAGGGTCAGTTTGCGCTGTTCTGTGAAGGGAGTAGTACACAGCGTTGTACGAGATCTTCAGTTTCTTGGCAATTTCTCACATGGAATAGCCTTCATTTCTCAGAACAAGAATAGACTGATGAGTTTCAGAAGAAAGTTATTTGTTTCTGGCCATTTTGAGCCTGTAATGGAATCGAGTGCTGATGCTCCAGATACTCAACTAGTCAAAAGAAGGCCAGTTTTATTGCTTCTTTAAAATCAGGACAACAGTGTTCAGCTGTGCTAACATAATTGCAAAAGGGTTTTCTAATGATCAATTAGCCTTTTAAAATGATAAACTTGGATTAGTTAACACAACGTGCCATTGGAACACAGGAGTGATGGTTGCTGATAGGCGTACAGAGGACCATTTATGTAGATATTCCATTTTAAAAAATTCAACCGTTTGCAGTTACAATAGTTATTTACAACATTAGCAATGTCTACACTGAATTTCTGATCAAATTGATGTTATTTTAATGGACACAACAAGGACATTTCTTAGTGACTCCAAACTTGTGAACGGTAGTGTACACAGGTGAGTGAAAATTGATTCATAGATGATGTGTGTATCTGTGTTTGCAGAGCATGTATTGATATCACAACTACATCAGAGCTGTGTGACTCAGCAGGATAAACAAGACATGAGGGAACTAGATCAGAGCTGCGTGACTCAGCAGGATGAACAAGACATGAGGGAACTAGATCAGAGCTGCGTGACTCAGCAGGATGAACAAGACATGAGGGAACTAGATCAGAGCTGCGTGACTCAGCAGGATAAACAAGACATGAGGGAACTAGATCAGAGCTGCGTGACTCAGCAGGATAAACAAGACATGAGGGAACTACATCAGAGCTGCGTGACTCAGCAGGATAAACAAGACATGAGGGAACTAGATCAGAGCTGTGTGACTCAGCAGGATAAACAAGACATGAGGGAACTAGATCAGAGCTGTGTGACTCAGCAGGATAAACAAGACATGAGGGAACTAGATCAGAGCTGTGTGACTCAGCAGGATAAACAAGACATGAGGGAACTACATCAGAGCTGCGTGTCTCCTTGGTTGAGATAGGGACTGACCAGTCCTGTAACACTAACTATACATCAGGGGTCAAACACACACACACTCACACACACACACAGACACACTCCGTACCTGATGAGCGTAGGGAAGAGTTCGATGCCGTAGAGTACAGAGACAAACACAGTGGTCTGCATACACAGCTTCCCCACCAGGGCCAGAGTCATCACCAATCCTGGAACATCTACACACACAGTGGTGGATCACTGGAAGTGTGTGTGTGTGTGTGTGTGTGTGTGTGTGGTGTGTGTTTGTGCTTACCGTAGAAGCGTGATGCGAGCAGGGACAGCAAGCAGAAGGAGCCACTGAGGAACAGGGATAGCATGCTGATTGGGCGTCTGCCCCAGCGAGCCAATAGGAATGGGACGAGCAGGCAGGGAGCCTCTGATAGGCCGCTGAAGAACTGAGCCAGGAAGACATCCACCCCGAACCGCCCGACATTCATACAGATACCGTAGTACGTCAGGGCTGATGCTAGCCTAACACACACACACACACACACACACACACACACACACACACACACACACACACACACACACACACACACACACACACACACACACACACACACACACACACACACACACACACACACACACACACACAGGGGGGAAAGACAGCATCAGACAAATACTGTAGAACAGACCTGTCAAATAGAATACAGAGGTAGAATCTGACAGCCTCTCTCACACACACACTGACCTACCCAATGTAACTCAAGATGACCAGGCGCAGAAGGATGGTGGGACTTCTCATGTGTCCGCAGTGGGAAAGTGTGTGTTCCTCCCATGTTTGTGTGTCTGTCTTTGGTGTGTGTGTCTCATTGTCAGGTGTGTCTGTGTCCAGTGTGTGTGTCTCATTGTCAGGTGTGTCTGTGTCCAGGTGGACTTCCTGCAGGTCTTTCCCCTCTGTGTCCAGGTGGACTTCCTGCAGGTCCTTCCCCTCTGTGTCCAGGTGGACTTCCTGCAGGTCCTTCCCCTCGGTGTCCAGGTGGACTTCCTGCAGGTCCTTCCCCTCTGTGTCCAACAACTAGGTCAGAAAGACCACACACAGGCTTGAGTTGAGTTAGGGAACACTGAGGCCTCCCGGGTGGCGCAGTGGTCTAGGGCACTGCATCGCAGCGCCAGCTGCGCCACCAGAGACTCTGGGTTTGCGCCCAGGCTCTGTCGCAGCCGGCCGCGACCGGGAGGTCCGTGGGGCGACGCACAATTGGCCTAGCGTCGTCCGGGTTAGGGAGGGTTTGGCCGGTAGGGATATCCTTGTCTCATCGCGCACCAGCGACTCCTGTGGCGGGCCGGGCGCAGTGCGCGCTAACCAAGGGGCCGGGTGCACGGTGTTTCCTCCGACACATTGGTGCGGCTGGCTTCCGGGTTGGAGGCGCGCTGTGTTAAGAAGCAGTGCGGCTTGGTTGGGTTGTGCTTCGTGGGACGCATGACTTTAGACCTTCGTCTCTCCCGAGCCCGTACGGGAGTTGTAGCGATGAGACAAGATAATAATTACTAGCAATTGTATACCACGAAAATTGGGAGAAAAGGGGATTAAATTATTATTTGTTAAAGAAAAAAAAAGAGTTAGGGAACACTGATGTGTGTGTGTGTTTGTACCAGGTCTAGAAAGCGTTTGTCCTCAGGACTGTGTCTCCTATACTGCTCCAGAGTCTCTGTCCTCCTCTTCAGGAGCAGCCAGCGAGGAGACTCAGGAATACAACTGAGAGAGAGTTATCATTATTATTTCTCTGTCAAACTACATTCCTATTTGCATAAGAATACCACATTATAGTCAACTCTGAACACTGTGTGTGTGTGTGTGTGTGTGTGTGTGTGTGTGTGTGTGTGTGTGTGTGTGTGTGTGTGTGTGTGTGTGTGTGTGTGTGTGTGTGTGTGTGTGTGTGTGTGTGTGTGTGTGTGTGTACTCACTAGTAGAGTGGCAGACAGAGGATCTGTGGTACGGCCAGTGCCAGGTGTAGCTGTGTCCAGGTGTGTGTCAGGTACGCCAGCGGAGCCAGGGCCATCATACCCAGACTGAAGGAGAAGGACAGAAGGGCCGGGGGCCATATACGATACCTGGGAAGACTCCATTCCACACCTACACACACACACACACACACACTGTTAAATCCATGCACACAGGCGCACACATGCACACACACACAGTTACATCAGGGGAGGTGTGTGTCTGTTACCCAGGCTGAAGCTGCAGATATTGATGCAGCAGCAGGAGACCCCGGCCAGACAGCGCAGGGTGAGGAAGAGGAGGGCGTAAGGAAGGACTGCCGGCAGCACAGCAGTCACAGCATTAACACACACACACACCAGCAGCACTGCTCGCTTACCGTACCTGGTCACACACACACACACACACACACACACACACACACACACACACACACACACACACACACACACACACACACACACACACACACACACACACACACACACACACACACACACCATCAATGTGTTACAGTGTATGATTTACCGTGAGAGTGTGTGTGTGTGTGTGTGTGTGTGTGTGTGTGTGTGTGTGTGTGTGTGTGTGTGTGTGTGTGTGTGTGTGTGTGTGTGTGTGTGTGTGTGTGAGTGAGTGAGTGAGTGAGTGAGTGAGTGAGTGAGTCAGTGAGTGAGTGAGTGAGTGAGTGAGAGTCTCACCTGTCAGAGAGAGCTCCTCCAAACAGAGATCCTAGCAGAAGACCAGTCATGTAGATGGTCTGACTGTACGACATCACCTCCGGGTCCATACACACTGTGTCCTGTAACACACACTGATGTTTGTACCAGATAATGTTTTAGTAATCTAGCTGTATGTTGTAACACTGTGTCCTCAGCCCCGAGACATGACGGTATTTCTTATCACTACTGTGTGTTGTGAAACGTCTTGCCATGTGACACTCCTTTTAGTCACTTTCTGTTGTCGTTCCATTGCCGAGGACAAGCGTTTCGTTCCGTTGCCGAGGACAAGTGTATCGTTCCATTGCCGAGGACAAGCGTTTCGTTCCGTTGCCGAGGACAAGCGTTTCGTTCCGTTGCCGAGGGGAAGCTATTCATTCCATTGCCGAGGGGAAGCGTTTCGTTCCGTTGCCGAGGACAAGCGTTTCGTTCCGTTGCCGAGGACAAGCGTTTCGTTCCGTTGCCGAGGACAAGCTTTTCGTTCCGTTGACGAGGGGAAGCTATTCATTCCATTGCCGAGGGGAAAAGTTACGTTCCGTTGCCGAGGACAAGCGTTTCGTTCCGTTGCCGAGGACAAGCGTTTCGTTCCGTTGCCGAGGGGAAGCTATTCATTCCATTGTCGAGGGGGAAGCATTTCGTTCCAATGTCGAGGGGGAAGCATTTCGTTCCAATGTCGAGGGGAAGCATTTCGTTCCATTGTCGAGGGGAAGCATTTCGTTCCAATGTCGAGGGGAAGCATTTCGTTCCATTGTCGAGGGGAAGCATTTCGTTCCATTGCCGAGGGGGAAGCATTTCGTTCCAATGTCGAGGGGGAAGCATTTCGTTCCAATGTCGAGGGGGAAGCATTTCGTTCCAATGTCGAGGGGAAGCATTTCGTTCCATTGTCGAGGGGAAGCATTTCGTTCCATTTTTGAGGGGAAAGCATTTCGTTCCATTGTCGAGGGGGAAGTATTTCGTTCCATTGTCGAGGGGGAAGCATTTCGTTCCATTGTCGAGGGGGAAGCATTTCGTTCCAATGTCGAGGGGAAGCATTTCGTTCCATTGTCGAGGGGGAAGCATTTCGTTCCATTGTCGAGTGGGAAGCGTTTCGTTCCATTGTCGAGGGGGAAGCATTTCGTTCCATTGTCGAGGGGGAAGCATTTCGTTCCATTGTCGAGTGGGAAGCGTTTCGTTCCATTGTCGAGGGGGAAGCATTTCGTTCCATTGTCGAGGGAAAGCATTTCGTTCCATTGTCGATGGGAAGCATTTCATTCCATTGTCGAGGGGGAAGCGTTTCATTCCATTGTCGAGGGGGAAACGTTTCGTTCCATTGTCGAGGGGGAAGCATTTCATTCCATTGTCGAGGGGGAAGCATTTCGTTCCATTGTCGAGGGGGAAGCATTTCGTTCCAATGTCGAGGGGAAGCATTTCGTTCCATTGTCGAGGGGGAAGCATTTCGTTCCAATGTCGAGGGGAAGCATTTCGTTCCATTGTCGAGGGGGAAGCATTTCGTTCCATTGTCGAGGGGGAAGCGTTTCGTTCCATTGTCGAGGGGGAAGCATTTCATTCCATTGTCGAGGGGAAGCATTTCGTTCCATTGTCGAAGGGAAGCATTTCATTCCATTGTCGAGGGGGAAGCGTTTCGTTCCATTGTCGAGGGGGAAGCATTTCATTCCATTGTCGAGGGGGAAGCGTTTCATTCCATTGTCGAGGGGGAAGCATTTCATTCCATTGTCGAGGGGGAAGCATTTCGTTCCATTGTCGAGGGGGAAGCATTTAGTTCCAATGTCGAGGGGAAGCATTTCGTTCCATTGTCGAGGGGGAAGCATTTCGTTCCAATGTCGAGGGGAAGCATTTCGTTCCATTGTCGAGGGGGAAGCATTTCGTTCCATTGTCGAGGGGGAAGCGTTTCGTTCCTTTGTCGAGGGGAAGCATTTCGTTCAATTGTCGAGGGGGAAGCATTTCATTCCATTGTCAAGGGGGAAGCGTTTTGTTCCACTGTGTACCCCATTACAGTATATCATGTCTCTATGACTAATAATCAAACTGGGACTTCTAAGTTGTTTCCTAACACACACACAGAGGGATAAATCTGGCATACATTCTGGGAGTGTGTTTACTTGGTCAGTGAAGGTGTAGATGGCCCTGGCTCTGTACCCGGGTTACCCTGCTTTTTCTATGATTAGGTGTTCATTGACTCATTTATTGTTGTTCGAGGGGAAGTTAGAGTACAAACAGGAGGAATGCAATGCTGCTTAATCAGTGTTGATGACATTATATACTATCTGTTAATAATAAACTAAAGCTAGATTCAACTGGGTCTGTAAAACCCAGGTTGTACACTACATTTCTACATCATAGGAATCTGTTCATGCAGCTTGTTGATGTTTACACTGATTTAGACCATTATAATAACTGCCAATCATGTAGAAACTGTACAACTTTTGCGGTTTACTCACATTCTCTCTTTCCGTGTCGTTCCCACCCGTAATCTCATCCTGTGGCGGTAATAATACCTCGCGCACCTCCCATGTAGTCCAGTTCTGTGTATTGGCACTAGAAGATACTTCTCCAATGGTTTGACTCCGGGCCGGTAACTTACCCGGGACGTTATTGCACGAGGAGGTTGCTCTGCTAACAGCGAAGAGGTCGAGGAAGAAGAGAAACGCCATGAAGAAGAATATGAGCGCGAGACGCCAGTACACCGCGAGCTGTAACGGAGCCATAGTAGTAGGCACTTCTCTTTCACTATCTCTCTCTGCTTACCGCCTCTCTCGCCATGTCACCGGACTGGTTAGATCGTAAAACTCCTAGAACTCCCCGTCAACTGTCTCCTCGGCGGAAGAAGTGCTGTAACAACAAAGTCTAATCATAACAAATCGTGACGTGGTGGTCTGGAGTGAATAAACACCTTAATAGTCCTCGTGCACCAGATTTCCCGACGACAAGGTTACCTAAACCTTCTCTAGAACTACCCCACTTCTTTTCTACTTCTCTCTCTCACGTCTCTTCTCTCTCATTCCCATTCACTGTCTCTCTCAATTCAATTCGAGGCGGCAGGTACCCTAGTGGTTAGAGCATCGGGGCCAGTAACCAAAAGGTTGCTGGTTCGAATCCGTGAGCTGACAATGTAAATATCTATCCTTGTAAATAAACAATTGTTTTTAAATGACTTGCCTAGTTAATTGAAAATGTAAATTAAAAAGGGCTTTATTGGCACGGGAAATAGTTTGGGTGTGCCTTGTTTTTTTAAGGGGGTGGCGAAGTGTGGTGTGTAGAAATACCGCCACCAGTTGAAACACATTTACTGTACTTCTACACCATTTAAAAACTCTAAAATGCTATTTTGGAGAACAGCAAAAACAAATAAAATGTCCCCCAGACATTATCACCTCAATATTAGGTTTGGCATGCAGAATGGCGTGTACAATTTCCTACTCAACCTCGTCATACATAGGCTACATTGACCCGTTTGGCCTACTTGTGGAACAGTGCATATAGACGCATAATACACACTATCAAGGCCTACTTCAAATACAGACATCAATGTGAAAGTAACTGGAGCATAAAACAGCTCATTGCGAATGAAAACTATGCCAGATAAATCCTACAAATGCATTGAAAAACAAGGCATGCATCAAAGGAATTAATTAGGACTACAATCGACAAGGACGTTAAAGACAAAAAAAATCGACCAAGGAATGAGGAAAAATCTACACATTAAGGCCCCGCCCATGATTCATCACAGCTGAACGGACAGGGCCTCAGTACAGGTAGACATAGTGGAGATCTGTGGGCTGTGGCTGAACGGACAGGGCCTCAGTACAGGTAGACAATGTGGAGCTCTGTGGGCTGTGGTTGAACGGACAGGGCCTCAGTACAGGTAGACAATGTGGAGCTCTGTGGGCTGTGGCTGAACGGACAGGGCCTCCGTACAGGTAGACAATGTGGAGCTCTGTGGACTGTGGCTGAACGGACAGGGCCTCAGTACAGGTAGACATAGTGGAGCTCTGTGGGCTGTGGCTGAACGGACAGGGCCTCAGTACAGGTAGACAATGTGGAGCTCTGTGGGCTGTGGCTGAACGGACAGGGCCTCAGTACAGGTAGACATAGTGGAGATCTGTGGGCTGTGGTTGAACGGACAGGGCCTCCGTACAGGTAGACAATGTGGAGCTCTGTGGGCTGTGGCTGAACGGACAGGGCCTCCGTACAGGTAGACAATGTGGAGCTCTGTGGGCTGTGGCTGAACAGACAGGGCCTCAGTACAGGTAGACAATGTGGAGCTCTGTGGGCTGTGGCTGAACGGACAGGGCCTCAGTACAGGTAGACAATGTGGAGCTCTGTGGGCTGTGGCTGAACAGACAGGGCCTCAGTACAGGTAGACATAGTGGAGCTCTGTGGGCTGTGGCTGAATGGACAGGGCCTCAGTACAGGTAGACATAGTGGAGCTCTGTGGGCTGTGGCTGAATGGACAGGGCCTCAGTAGTAGCCAGCTAGAATTGCCCTATTCAGTTTTTGGACAGTTAGACATTTTCTGAGCACAGTTGAGATAGCCAACAATGCTTCTATGAAAATCTTAGCTGGCACGCATATCTTTAGAAATTGTAGGATCGATTGTAAATTGTCACTCATATGAAAAAGGTTTCAGGCCCCCTGCTGTAGATCTGAAATCACCCTTGTGGAACGGCGCATACAGTGACATTGTCTTGTGCTATTGCCACTAAAATTGTTGCTCTGCATTCAGAGATCGTTCTTTATGTGTGTGTCCAGGTTGTTTGTGCATTCGTCTACATTAGTCGCCAGGGAAGGGAAACATTCTGCGAATAATGAAGCATTGCATTAACAAGGTGTTTTTGAGGATATTGAAAGATTTTGTATCAACAAGACTACTCAGAGAAAGTATATATGCAGTACCAGTTAAACGTGTGGACACAGCTACTCATTCCAGGTTTTATTTGTACTATTTTCTACATTGTAGAATATTAGTGAAGACATCAAAACTATGAAATAACACATATGGAATCATGTAGTAACCAAAAAAGTGTTAAACAAATCAAAATATATTTGAGATTCTTCAAAGTAGCCACCCTTTGCCTTGATGACAGCTTTGCACACTCTTGGCATTATCTCAACCAGCTTCATGAGGTAGTCACCTGGAATACATTTCAATTAACAGGTGTGCCTTGTTAAAAGTTAATGTGAAATATATTTCATTCTTAATCAGTTGTGTTGTGACAAGGTATGCGTGGTATACAGAAGATAGCCCTATTTGGTAAAAGACCATGTCCACATTATGGCAAGAACAGCTCAATAAGCAAAGAGAAAATGACAGTCTATAATTCAAGTGCAGTCGCATAAACCATCAAGCGCTATGATGTAACTGGCTCTCGTGAGGACCGCCATAGGAAAGGAAGACCCAGAGTTCCCTCTGCTGAAGAGGATAAGTTCATTAGAGTTAACTGCAACTCAGATAGCAGCCCAAATAAATGCTTCACAGAGTTCAAGTAACAGACACATTTCAACATCAGTTGTTCACAGGAGACTTCGTGAATCATGCCTTCATGGTTGAATTTCTGCAATGAAACCACCACTAAAGGACACCAATAATAAGAAGAGACTTACTTGGGTCAAGAAACACGAGCAATGGATATTAGACTGGTGGAAATCTGTCCTTCGGTCTGATGAGTCCAGATTTGAGATTTCTGGTTCCAACCGCCGTGTCATTGTGAGACGCAGAGTAGGTGAACAGATGATCTACGCGTGTGGAGATCATACTTTTTGGAGTAATGTCCTCTGGTCTGATGAAACAAAAATAGAACCGTTTGGCCATAATGACCATTGTTATGTTTGAAGGAAAAGGGGGGACGCTTGCAAGCCGAAGAACATCCCAACCGTGAAGCACGTGGGTGGCAGCATCATGTTGTGGGGGTGCTTTGCTGCAGGAGGGACTGGTGTACTTCACAAAATAGATGGCATCATGAGGCAGGAAAATTATGTGGATATATTGAAGCAACATCGCAAATCATCAGTCAGGAAGTTAAAGCTTGGTCGCAAATGGGCCTTCCAAATGGTTAATGACTCCAAGAAAACTTCCAAAGATGTGGTAAAATGGCTTCAGGACAACAAAGTCAAGGTATTGGAGTGGCCATCACAAAGCCCTGACCTCAATCCCATAGAAAATTTGTGGGCAGAACTGAAAAAGCATGTGCGAGCAAGGAGGCCTACAAACCTGACTCAATTACACCAACTCTGTCAGGAGGAATGGGCCAAAATTCACCCAACTTATTGTGGGAAGCTTGTGGAAGACCCGAAACGTTTGACCCAAGTTAAACAATTTAAAGGCAATGCTCCCAAATACTAACTGAGTGTATGTAAACTTCTGACCCACTGGGAATGGGATGAAAGAAATAAAAGCTGAAATAAATCATTCTCTCTAATATTATTCTGACATTTCACATTCTTAAAAGAAAGTGGGGATCCTAACTGATCTAGGACAGGGACTTTTTACTAGGAATAAATGTCAGGAATTGTGAAAAACTGAGTTTAAATGTATTTGGCTAAGGTGTATGTAAACTTCCGACTTCAACTGTATACACTGAACAAAAATATAAACGCAACAATTAACGGTTTTACTGAGTTACAGTTCATATAAGGAAATCATTTAATTAAAATTAATTCAATGTGTCATAATCTATGGATTTCACATACAGAGCAGGGGCGCAGCCATGGGTGGGCCTGGGAGGGCATAGGCCCACCCACTGGGGAGCCAGGCCCAGCCAATCAGAATTAGTTTTTCCACACAAAAGGGCTTTATTACAGACAGAAATACTCCTCAGTTTCATCAGTCCGGGTGGCTGGTTTCAGACAATCCCGTTGGTGAATAAGTCAGATGTGGAGGTCCTGGTTATACGTTGTCTGTGGTTGTGAGGCCGGATGGCCAAATTCAGTAAATCAACATTGGAGGCGACTTATGGTACAGAAATAAACATTACATTCTCTCGCAGAGAGCTCTGGTTTACATTCCTGCAGCTCTGGTTGACATTACTGCAGTCAACATGCTAATTGCACTCTCCCTCAAAACTTGACTGTCACGTTCGTCGTAACATTTAAGTGAGGAGGACCAAGGCGCAGCGTGACAACAATACATTCTTCTTTAATGAAGACGAAAACGAACACTATACAAACTAATCAAAACAACAAACAGACGACCGTGAAGCTATACAAACAATAAGTGCAGACACTGGCAACTTACACATAGACAATCACCCACAACCTACCTAATGACTATGGCTGCCTAAATATGGCTCCCAATCAGAGACAACGATAGACAGCTGTCTCTAATTGAGAACCAATCTAGGCAACCATAGACTTACATAAACACCTACAATGAACACAACCCCATGAACTCTACAAACACCCCCTAGACAATACAAACACCCTAGATGAGACAAAAACACACAAACATCCCCCATGTCACACCCTGGCCTAACTAAAATAATAAAGAAAACAAATATAACTAAGGCCAGGGCGTGACATTGACACATCTGTGGCATTGTGTTGTGGGACAAAACTGCACATTTTAGAGTGGCCTTTTATTGTCCATAGCACAAGGTGCACCTGTGTAATGATCATGTTGTTTAATAAGCTTCTTGATATGCCACACCTGTCAGGTGGATGAATTATCTTGGCAATGGAGAAATGTTCGCTATCAGGGATATAAACCAATTTGAGAGAAATAAGCTTTTTGTGTGTGTAGAACATTTCTGTGATCTTTTATTTCAGCTCATGAAACATGGGACCAACACTTCATGTTGCATTTATATTTTTGTTCAGTATATGTATTCAGACCCTTTGACTTTTTCCCCATTTTGTTAGGTTACAGCCTTATTCTAAAATGGATTAAATAGTTTTTATCCTCAATCTACACACACACCGCATAATGACAAAGCAACTTTATAAAAAATAACACTGAAATATGACATTTACATAAGTATTCAGACCTTTTCAGCGCTGCAGATTTTGCTGCGAATTTAGATCGTTCATTTTGGTACTGTCCATATGTAGCTTGTTTTTGGTCACAGGTTCAGGAATGGCTGAAGAATTGCAACATTTAACTGGAGCTAACTCTGCAGATAGCACTACTAGATGATTTGAAAAGTCATAGTCAATCCATAATATAATACTTTTAGCAAAACATTTTCTTTAATGTGCAATCTGTAGAAACTCTGAGAATAGAAAGGGTCAGAACTTGTGAAACATCACAATAAGCACAGTTGAATAATATTTGGCAAATAGAAATCCAATATGGATGTTAAGAGATAGATGGGAGGGGTTGAATGCGGCTGAAGGGTGGGACTAATAACAAGATAACTCATGTAAAATATACTGTGTCCATAAAAATGTATATACTGTAGGTTCAGAACTTTTGAAACAGCATAGTTAAAAATATATGGCAAATAGAAATTAAACTGTTCATCAGAATAATTTAAAAAAATGTATTTATTCATCGCAGTGCTTGAGGCGTCACTACAGACCCAGGTTCGATCCCAGGCTGTGTCACAGCCGGCCGTGACCGGGAGACCCAATTGGCGCAGAGTCGTCCGGGTTAAGGGAGGGTTTGACCTGCCGGCATTTCCTTGTCCCATCACGCTCTAGCGACTCCTTGTGGCGGTCTGGACACCTTCAGGCTGACTCCGGTCGCCAGCTGGACGGTGTTTCTTCCGACGGTGCGGCTGGCTTCCCGGTTAAGCGAGCAGTGTACTAAGAAGCAGTGCGGGCTTGGCAGGGTCGTGTTTCGGAGGACGCATGGCTCTCGACCTTCGTAGAGGAGTTGCAGTGATGAGACAAGACTGTAACTACCAATGGGATATCACGAATTTGGGGAGAGAAAAATAGTGGTAAAAGTACAAACAAAAATAAATGTAAAAGTCTGTAATGTCCCAATAACCGATCGCTGCAGCTGTACATAGTCCATCTGTAAACAGCCCACCCAATTTACCTACCTTAGCCCCTTACTGTTTTTATTTATTTACTTTTCTGCTCTTTTGCACACCAGTATCTCTACTTGCACATGATCATCTGGTGATTTATCACTCCAGTGTTAATCTGCTAAATTGTAATTATTCGCTCCTATGGCCTATTTATTGCCTACCTCCTCATGCCTTTTGCACACAATGTATATAGACTCATTTTTTCCCCCTACTGTGTTATTGACTTGTTTATTGTTTACTCCATGTGTAACTCTGTGTTGTTGTCTGTTCACACTGCTATGCTTTATCTTGGCCAGGTCGCAGTTGTAAATGAGAACTTGTTCTGAACTAGCCTACCTGGTTAAATAAAGGTGAAATTAAAAAAATTAAAAAATATATAAAAAATTTAACAACATGTGGAAAATACTTTCCTGAATGCACACCAATTGCTGCTGTCAAAGGCTCAGGACCCCTCTGTGATAGAGTACCGGGGCATGCAAGACAATTAGCAGCATCAGTTCCCTAAACAAGGTGGAACTTTAGAATGTAATAATACAGAAAAATACTAAAGGAAGACCGAGTAGAACGAGCCCTAGTAGAACGAGCCCCAGTAGAACGAGCCCTAGTAGAACGAGCCCCAGTAGAACGAGCCCCAGTAGAACGAGCCCCAGTAGAACGAGCCCCAGTAGAACGAGCCCCAGTAGAACGAGCCCCAGTAGAACGAGCCCCAGTAGAACGAGCCCCAGTAGAACGAGCAACAGTAGAACGAGCCCCAGTAGAACGAGCCCCAGTAGAACGAGCCCCAGTAGAACGAGCCCCAGTAGAACGAGCCCCAGTAGAACGAGCCCTAGTAGAACGAGCCCCAGTAGAACGAGCCCCAGTAGAACGAGCCCCAGTAGAACGAGCCCCAGTAGAACGAGCCCCAGTAGAACGAGCCCCAGTAGAACGAGCCCCAGTAGAACGAGCCCTAGTAGAACGAGCCCCAGTAGAACGAGCCCCATGTAGAACGAGCCCTAGTAGAACGAGCCCTAGTAGAACGAGCCCCAGTAGAACGAGCCCCAGTAGAACGAGCCCCAGTAGAACGAGCCCTAGTAGAACGAGCCCCAGTAGAACGAGCCCCAGTAGAACGAGCCCCAGTAGAACGAGCCCCAGTAGAACGAGCCCTAGTAGAACGAGCCCTAGTAGAACGAGCCCCAGTAGAACGAGCCCCAGTAGAACGAGCCCCAGTAGAACGAGCCCCAGTAGAACGAGCCCCAGTAGAACGAGCGCCAGTAGAACGAGCCCTAGTAGAACGAGCCCCAGTAGAACGAGCCCCAGTAGAACGAGCCCCAGTAGAACGAGCCCCAGTAGAACGAGCCCCAGTAGAACGAGCCCCAGTAGAACGAGCCCTAGTAGAACGAGCCCCAGTAGAACGAGCCCCAGTAGAACGAGCCCCAGTAGAACGAGCCCCAGTAGAACGAGCCCTAGTAGAACGAGCCCCAGTAGAACGAGCCCCAGTAGAACGAGCCCCAGTAGAACGAGACCCAGTAGAACGAGACCCAGTAGAACGAGCCCTAGTAGAACGAGCCCCAGTAGAACGAGCCCTAGTAGAACGAGCCCCAATAGAACGAGCCCCATGTAGAACGAGCCCTAGTAGAACGAGCCCTAGTAGAACGAGCCCCAGTAGAACGAGCCCCAGTAGAACGAGCCCCAGTAGAACGAGCCCC
This sequence comes from Salvelinus alpinus, assembly GCF_045679555.1. Classification (NCBI taxonomy): domain Eukaryota; kingdom Metazoa; phylum Chordata; class Actinopteri; order Salmoniformes; family Salmonidae; genus Salvelinus; species Salvelinus alpinus. The sequence continues at coordinate 4,695,121 of NC_092119.1, forward strand.
AGTAGAACGAGCCCCAGTAGAACGAGCCCCAGTAGAACGAGCCCCAGTAGAACGAGCCCTAGTAGAACGAGCCCCAGTAGAACGAGCCCCAGTAGAACGAGCCCCAGTAGAACGAGCCCCAGTAGAACGAGCCCCAGTAGAACGAGCCCCAGTAGAACGAGCCCCAGTAGAACGAGCCCCAGTAGAACGAGCCCCAGTAGAACGAGCCCCAGTAGAACGAGCCCCAGTAGAACGAGCCCCAGTAGAACGAGCCCCATGTAGAACGAGCCCCAGTAGAACGAGCCCCAGTAGAACGAGCCCCAGTAGAACGAGCCCCAGTAGAACGAGCCCCAGTAGAACGAGCCCCAGTAGAACGAGCCCTAGTAGAACGAGCCCCAGTAGAACGAGCCCCAGTAGAACGAGCCCCAGTAGAACGAGCCCCAGTAGAACGAGCCCCAGTAGAACGAGCCCCAGTAGAACGAGCCCCAGTAGAACGAGCCCCAGTAGAACGAGCCCCAGTAGAACGAGCCCTAGTAGAACGAGCCCCATGTAGAACGAGCCCCAGTAGAACGAGCCCCAGTAGAACGAGCCCCAGTAGAACGAGCCCCAGTAGAACGAGCCCCAGTAGAACGAGCCCCAGTAGAACGAGACCCAGTAGAACGAGCCCCAGTAGAACGAGCCCCAGTAGAACGAGCCCCAGTAGAACGAGCCCCAGTAGAACGAGCCCTAGTAGAACGAGCCCCATGTAGAACGAGCCCCAGTAGAACGAGCCCTAGTAGAACGAGCCCCATGTAGAACGAGCCCCAGTAGAACGAGCCCCAGTAGAACGAGCCCCAGTAGAACGAGCCCCAGTAGAACGAGCCCCAGTAGAACGAGCCCCAGTAGAACGAGCCCCAGTAGAACGAGCCCTAGTAGAACGAGCCCCAGTAGAACGAGCCCTAGTAGAACGAGCCCCAGTAGAACGAGCCCCAGTAGAACGAGCCCCAGTAGAACGAGCCCCAGTAGAACGAGCCCTAGTAGAACGAGCCCCAGTAGAACGAGCCCCAGTAGAACGAGCCCCAGTAGAACGAGCCCTAGTAGAGAGCTTTTAGGTGCCACTGGATACGGTTACAGCCACCATAGGTCTGTCCGGCAAGAAGTCCAAGATATCTTCAGACAGGTAAGGTTATATGGACAGATCCTAGATCATAATGAATGAGGGTATATGGACAGGTCCTAGATCATAATGAATGAGGGTATATGGACATTTCATAGATCATAATGAATGAGGGTATATGGACAGATTCTAGATCATAATGAATGAGGGTGTATGGACAGATTCTAGATCATAATGAATGAGGGTGTATGGACAGATCCTAGATCATAATGAATGAGGGGTATATGGACAGATCCTAGATCATAATGAATGAGGGGTATATGGACAGATCCTAGATCATAATGAATATGGACAGATCATAGATCATAATGAATGAGGGTATATGGACAGATCCTAGATCATAATGAATGAGGGTGTATGGACAGATCCTAGATCATAATGAATATGGACAGATTCTAGATCATAATGAATGAGGGTATATGGACAGATCCTAGATCATAATGAATGAGTGGTATATGGACAGATCCTAGATCATAATGAATGAGGGTGTATGGACAGATTCTAGATCAGGGACGGGCAAAAATGAAAAAATAAAATGACAAAATATAGATGCATTGATCTTTATAGTATTTTGTATCAAAATAAACGACAAAATACTTGTAATACTTGTATTTATTTTTATTTTTAAATACATATATTTTGCCTCCACATTGGTGTAGCTGGCTTCCGGGTTAAGCGGGCAAGTGTTAAGAAGCGCGGTTTGCCTTGCCTAGGCCGGTACATACAGACTACCACAGCACCATAACTGTCTGTAATAGGCCGGTGCATATAGACTACCACAGCACCATAACTGTCTGTAATAGGCCGGTACATATAGACTACCACAGCACCATAACTGTCTGTAATAGGCCGGTACATACAGACTACCACAGTACCATAACTGTCTGTAATAGGCCGGTACTAATAGACTACCACAGCATCATAACTGGCTGTAATAGGCCGGTACTAATAGACTACCACAGCACCATAACTGTCTGTAATAGGCCGGTACATATAGACTACCACAGCACCATAACTGTCTGTAATAGGCCGGTACATACAGACTACCACAGCACCATAACTGGCTGTAATAGGCCGGTACATATAGACTACCACAGCACCATAACTGGCTGTAATAGGCCGGTACATATAGACTACCACAGCACCATAACTGGCTGTAATAGGCCGGTACATACAGACTACCACAGCACCATAACTGGCTGTAATAGGCCGGTACATACAGACTACCACAGCACCATAACGGGCTGTAATAGGCCGGTACATACAGACTACCACAGTACCATAACCGTCTGTAATAGGCCGGTACATATAGACTACCACAGCACCATAACCGTCTGTAATAGGCCGGTACATATAGACTACCACAGCACCATAACCGTCTGTAATAGGCCGGTACATATAGACTACCACAGTACCATAACCGTCTGTAATAGGCCGGTACATACAGACTACCACAGCACCATAACTGGCTGTAAATGGCCGGTACATACAGACTACCACAGCACCATAACTGTCTGTAATAGGCCGGTACATATAGACTACCACAGCACCATAACTGGCTGTAATAGGCCGGTACATACAGACTACCACAGTACCATAACTGGCTGTAATAGGCCGGTGCATACAGACTACCACAGTACCATAACTGGCTGTAATAGGCCGGTACATACAGACTACCACAGCACCATAACTGGCTGTAATAGGCCGGTACATATAGACTACCACAGCACCATAACTGGCTGTAATAGGCCGGTACATACAGACTACCACAGTACCATAACTGTCTGTAATAGGCCGGTACATATAGACTACCACAGCACCATAACTGGCTGTAATAGGCCGGTACATACAGACTACCACAGCACCATAACTGGCTGTAATAGGCCGGTACATATAGACTACCACAACACCATAACTGGCTGTAAATGGCCGGTACATATAGACTATAGTCAGTTAGTGAATGGTTAACTTATTCAGAGTGATAGAGCACAGCAAACTAAACAAATAGAGTTAAAGGAAGCAGTGGATAAGGTGTCTAGCATTACAATCTAACGAGCAGGGGCGCAACGGGAGGGGACATGTCCCCCCCCCACATTCTGAAATTTAATTTTTGTCCCCCCCCCCCCATTTTATAATTAGAATGTGATACAATGCGATGCAACGATGTGCTTTAGGACCATGCGGACTCCTCCGAGTTGTCGGGTAGGCTGTTTGGAGTGTTTATCCGACAAAAAATAAATGATTTCACCCTTGTTGATAGTAGGTTGGTATCTGTCGGGGAGGAAGACTATGTGAACTTCTCTGGACGTCTTCTGAGGAGGACCATTCTGCTTCACCGTGCTTTCGCGTTCTCCCTCGCCCACCGAAGTGCCTCTTGTCATGGGGTCTGTCTCCCCTCGGGCTCCTCTCTTTCTCTTTTCTCTCTCCCTACCCGTTCGCCGACCGAAACTCTACATTTGCAATTATTCTTGTCAGGTCTTCTAATGTAGACTGGCGCGTTCCCGTGTGTTGGCGGTGCACACCGGGAGGTGGAGTGTCGGGAAGCGGACCTTTAGAACCACGGCGCGTCAACACACTGCAAGGTCTGGCCAACTAACAGATAAAGACAGACAGGACATCCTGAAGACAGCTCAGCTAAATCCTTTTAAATGAACTTTAATATTGGGTTATAAGTAGGGTAGTTATGACAGTAATAACAACAGGTTAACAACAGGTTGGTGAAAAGGTTGTAAGAGTACTCTCTGTCTGTCTCTGTCTGTCCCTCTCTGTCTGTCTCTGTCTGTCTTTGTCTGTTTCTCTCTGTCCCTCTCTGTCTGTCTCTGTCTGTCTTTGTCTGTTTCTCTCTGTCCCTCTCTGTCTGTCTCTGTCTGTCTCTCTCTGTCTGTCTCTGTCTGTCTCTGTCTGTCCCTCTCTGTATCTGTCTGTCTCTGTCTGTCTCTGTGTCTGTCTATCTGTCCCTCTATGTATCGTATCTGTCTTTCTCTGTCTCTGTCTCTGTCTGTCTGTCTCTCTATCTGTCCCTCTCTGTATCTGTCTTTCTCTCTATCTCTGTATCTGTCTGTTTCTGCCTCTGTATCGGTCTCTTTCTGTATCTGTTTGTCTCTCTCTGTCTATATCTGTCTCTCTCTGTCTCTGTCTATATCTGTCTCTGTCTGTCTTTGTTTCTGTCCCTCTCTGTATCTGTCTCTCTCTCTATCTCTGTATCTGTCTGTCTCTCTCTCTGTTTCTGTCTCTGTCTCTCTCTCTGTCTCTGTCCCTGTATCTGTCTGTATCGGTCTCTTTCTGTATCTGTCTGTCTCTGTCTGTCTCTGTCTGTCTCTCTCTCTGTCTCTGTCTCTGTTTCTGTCTCTCTCTCTCTCTCTGTCTGTATCGGTCTCTTTCTGTATCTATCTGTCTCTGTTTCTCTCTCTCTCTCTCTCTCTCTCTCTATCTCTATCTGTATCTGTCTGTCTCTGTCTGTCTCTCTCTCTGTCTCTCTCTCTCTCTATCTCTATCTCTATCTGTATCTGTCTGTCTCTGTCTGTCTCTCTCTCTGTCTCTGTCTCTGTCTCTGTTTCTCTCTCTCTCTCTCTCTCTCTCTATCTCTATCTCTATCTGTATCTGTCTGTCTCTGTCTGTCTCTCTCTCTGTCTCTGTTTCTGTCTCTCTCTCTGTCTCTGTCTCTGTTTCTGTCTCTCTCTCTCTCTCTCTCTGTCACGTTCCTGACCTGTTTTCTGTTGTTTGGTATGTGTTTATTGGTCAGGGCGTGAGTTTTGGTTGGGCAGTCTATGTTTTCTGTTTCTATGTTGGTTTTGGGTTGCCTGGTATGGCTCTCAATTAGAGGCAGGTGTTTGACGTTTCCTCTGATTGAGAGTCATATTAAGGTAGGTTGTTCTCACTGTTTGTTTGTGGGTGATTGTCGTCCGTGTCTGTGTCTGCGCACCACACGGGACTGTAGCGTTTGTTCGTTCGTTTGTTATAGTCTGTACCTGTTCCTACGTGCTTCGTGTTATATGTAAGTTCTCATGGTTTAGGTCAGTCTACATTCGTTTTTGTTATTTTGTATCCTTCCAAGTGTTTGTTTTCGTGTTTCGTCGTTTTCTTTATTAAATCATTATGTATTCACAACCCGCTGCACTTTGGTCCAATCCTTGCTACTCCTCTTCGGATGAAGAGAAGGAGGAAGCCCGTTACAGAATCACCCACCAAACCCGGATCAAGCAGCGGGTTAACGGACAGCGCACGAAGCAGGATTTCTGGTCTTGGGAGGAAATCATGGAAGGAAAAGGACCATGGGCTAAGGTTGGAGTGAATCGCCGCCCATGGGAACAGCTGGAGGAAACCGGAGAGAGGAACCGGCATTATGAGGGGACGCGTCTAGCACGGAAGCCTGAAAAGCCCGCAAGTACAACCCAAAAATTTCTTGGGGGGAGGCTAAGAGGTAGTGGGTCTAGGGCAGGTAGGAGACCTGCGCCCACTTCCCAGGCTAACCGTGGAGAGCGGGAGTACGGGCAGACACCGTGTTACGCAGTAGAGCGCACGGTGTCTCCTGTACGGGTGCATAGCCCGGTGCGGGTTATTCCACCTCCCCGCACTGGTAGGGCTAGATTGAGCATTGAGCCAAGTGCCATGAAGCCGGCTCTACATATCTGGCCACCAGTACGTCTCCTTGGGCCGGCTTACATGGCACCAGCCTTACGCATGGTGTCCCCGGTTCGCCTACATAGCCCGGTGCGGGTTATTCCACCTCCCCGCACTGGTCAGGCGACGGGGAGCATACAACCAGGTAAGGTTGGGCAGGTTCAGTGCTCAAGGGAGCCAGTACGCCTACACGGTCCGGTATATCCGGCGCCACCTTCCCGCCCCAGCTCAATACCACCAGTGCCTGCACCACGCACCAAGCCTCATGTGCGTCTCCAGAGCCCTGTACGCACTGTTCCTTCTCCCCGCACTCGCCCTGAGGTGCGTGCCCTCAGCCCGGTACCTCCAGTTCCGGTACCACGCACCAGGCCTATAGTGCGCATCGAGAGTCCAGTGTGCCCTGTTCCTGCTCCCCGCACTAGCCTTGAGGTGCGTGTCTCCAGTCCGGTACCACCAGTTCCGGCACCACGCACCAGGCCTACTGTGCGCCTCAGCGGGTCAGAGTCGGCCGTCTGCCCAACGCCTTCTGCACTGCCTGTCTGCCCAGCTCCGTCTGAGCCATCCGTCTGCCCAGTGCCGTCTGAGCCATCCGTCTGCCCAGCGCCTTCTGAGCCATCCGTCTGCCCAGCGCCTTCTGAGCCATCCGTCTGCCCAGCGCCTTCTGAGCCATCCGTCTGCCCAGCGCCTTCTGAGCCATCCGTCTGCCCAGCGCCTTCTGAGCCATCCGTCTGCCACGAGCCATTAGAGCCGCCCGTCTGTCCCGAGCCATTAGAGCCATCCGTCAGTCAGGAGCCGCTAGAGCCGTCCGTCAGTCAGGAGCTGCCAGAGCCGCCAGCCAGTCAGGAGCTGCCAGATCCGCCAGCCAGTCAGGAGCTGCCAGATCCGCCAGCCAGTCAGGAGCTGCCAGAACCGCCAGCCAGTCAGGAGCTGCCAGAGCTGCCCTACAGTCATGAGCTGCCCTACAGTCATGAGCTGCCCTACAGTCATGAGCTGCCCTACAGTCATGAGCTGCCCTTCAGTCATGAGCTGCCCTACAGTCATGAGCTGCCCTACAGTCATGAGCTGCCCTACAGTCATGAGCTGCCCTACAGTCATGAGCTGCCCTTCAGTCATGAGCTGCCCTACAGTCATGAGCTGCCCTCCAGTCATGAGCTGCCCTCCAGTCATGAGCTGCCCTCCAGTCATGAGCTGCCCTCCAGTCATGAGCTGCCCTCCAGTCATGAGCTGCCACTCAGTCATGAGCTGCCACTCAGTCCGGAGCTGCCACTCAGTCCGGAGCTGCCACTCAGTCCGGAGCTGCCACTCAGTCCGGAGCTGCCACTCAGTCCGGAGCTGCCACTCAGTCCGGAGCTGCCACCCAGTCCGGAGCTGCCATTAGTACAGAGTTGTCCCTCTGTCCTAAGCTACCTCTCTGTCCGGAGCTACCTCTCTGTCCTGAGCTACCTCTCTGTCCTGAGCTACCTCTCTGTCCTGAGCTACCTCTCTGTCCTGAGCTGTCTCCTCTATGTAGGAGGGGCCTTAGTGAAGGTTCCTGGACCATGGTCGGGGGCGAGGGTCGCCACTCAAAGGACGCTAAGGAGGGGGACAAAGACAGTGGTGGAGTGGTGTCCTCGTCCACCGCCGGAGCCGCCACCGCGGACAGATGCCCACCCAGACCCTCCCCTTGAGTTGTAGGGGTGCGCCCGGAGTTCGCACCTTGAGGGGGGGGTTCTGTCACGTTCCTGACCTGTTTTCTGTTGTTTGGTATGTGTTTATTGGTCAGGGCGTGAGTTTTGGGTGGGCAGTCTATGTTTTCTGTTTCTATGTTGGTTTTGGGTTGCCTGGTATGGCTCTCAATTAGAGGCAGGTGTTTGACGTTTCCTCTGATTGAGAGTCATATTAAGGTAGGTTGTTCTCACTGTTTGTTTGTGGGTGATTGTCGTCCGTGTCTGTGTCTGCGCACCACACGGGACTGTAGCGTTTGTTCGTTCGTTTGTTATAGTCTGTACCTGTTCCTACGTGCTTCGTGTTATATGTAAGTTCTCATGGTTTAGGTCAGTCTACATTCGTTTTTGTTATTTTGTATCCTTCCAAGTGTTTGTTTTCGTGTTTCGTCATTTGCTTTATTAAATCATTATGTATTCACAACCCGCTGCATTTTGGTCGAATCACTACTCCTCCTCTTCGTATGAAGAGGAGGAGGAATGCCGTTACACTCTCTCTCTCTCTGTATCTGCCTCTGTCTGCCTCTGTCTGTCTCTGTCTGTCTCTCTCTGTCTGTCTCTGTCTGTCGGTCTTTGAATCCACAGTAATCATACAATCAGGTCAAAATGTAATGACACCCTTGATAAAGATGAGCAAAATGTTTTTAATTCAAATGTAAATAAATAATACAAATACTGAGCTCTATATTATGCTCAAAACAATTGGAAATATTATTTATAACGATACAATTGCTCAGAGAAATAGATTTTGTTTAACAAACAAAACTTTTTTTCTCAAAAAGATTGGGGTAAAAATGATTGTTAGCCCTGTTTTCAATATCTTTCAATACCTTCAATACAGCACTGAACCTTTTTCTAAAATGTTTTATAAATCCTCTTCAGGATCGGACCCCCCCCCCTCTAAAATGTTTTATAAATCCTCTTCAGGATCGGACCCCCCCTCTAAAATGTTTTATAAATCCTCTTCAGGATCGGACCCCCCCCCTCTAAAATGTTTTATAAATCCTCTTCAGGATCGGACCCCCCCCCTCTAAAATGTTTTATAAATCCTCTTCAGGATCGGACACACCCCCCCTTAAAATGAAATACTCAAATCTAACTGCCTGTAGCTCAGGACCTGAAGCAAGGATATGCACATTCTTGATACTATTTGAATGGAAACACTTTGAAGTTTGTGGAAATGTGAAATGAATGTAGGAGAATATAACACATTAGATCTGGTAAAAGATTATACAAAGAAAAAACATCTTTGAAATGCAAGAGAAAGGCCATAATGTATTATTCCAGCCCAGGTGCAATTTAGATTTTGGCCACTAGATACCTTTATCTAAAATATTTTATGAGATTGGAGAACACATTGGGAGGGATCTTAAAATTAAGTCCGTTCCTCCATACAGAATCTTTACAGATCCTTGATATCCTTCATCTGCGCTTATGGATCACCCTCTTCATTTCAAAACACAGTCAAGTCCGGAGTCTGAGCTGGCCATTGCAAAATGTTGATTTTATGGTCAATTAACCATTTCTTTGTGAATGTTTTGTGCTTGGGATTATTGTCCTGCTGGAAGATCGACAGGCGACCAAGTTTCAGCCTCCTGGCAAAAGGCTTCTAGATTTTGGCAAAAAATGTCTTGGTCCTTGTTAAAGTTCATGATGCCGTTGACCTTATCAAGGGCCCGTTGACCTTAACAAGGGCCCGTTGACCTTATCAAGAGCCCGTTGACCTTAACAAGGGCCCGTTGACCTTAACAAGGGCCCGTTGACCTTAACAAGGGACCGTTGACCTTAACAAGGGACCGTTGACCTTAACAAGGGCCCGTTGACCTTAACAAGGGCCCGTTGACCTTAACAAGGGCCCGTTGACCTTAACAAGGGACCGTTGACCTTAACAAGAGCCTGTTGACCTTCTCAAGGGCCCGTTGACCTTAACAAGAGCCCGTTGACCTTAACAAGAGCCCGTTGACCTTAACAAGAGCCCGTTGACCTTAACAAGAGCCTGTTGACCTTAACAAGGGCCTGTTGACATTAACAAGGGCCCCAGGACCAGTGGAAGCAAAATAGCCCCATAACATCAAAGATCCACCACCATATTTTACAGTAGGAATGAGGCATAAGCAGCTTCTTTTTTTTTTAACACCAAACCCACCACGGGCGTGCGTGGATTGAAGACGTGGATGACGATTATGGCAGCCCCCCCCGCACCTCTCTGATTCAGAGGGGTTAAATGTGGAAGACACATTTTAGTTGAATGCATTCAGTTGTACAATTGACTAGGTATAAATCAAATCAAGTTTCAAGTTTATTTTATCAAGTTTATTTTATATAGCCCTTCGTACATCAGCTAATATCTCGAAGTGCTGTACAGAAGACGTGAATGTTTGATTTGATTTTGATGTGATTTGATTTGTATACCCCTTTCCCTTTCCTTCAAGAGCTCTATTTTCATGTCATCCAACAAATGTAGGCATTGTTACTTAGCACCGGTGCTAGGGGTGCTAGGGGTGCTAGGGGTGCTAGGGATGCTAGGGATGCTAGGGATGCTAGGGGTGCTAGGGGTGCTAGGGATGCTAGGGATGAACATGGGCAATAACACATGGAACATTAATGAGCACGATCCTGATCTTTTCCCACTAATTGGTTTTTTGACCAATCAGATCAGCTCTCATGCCAATAATTGGGGGGGGGGGGAAATCAGAACTGGGCTGCCTGTGTAAACGCAGCCATATAATCCTCAAACTCTGCTGTGACTCATATATAAACTGATATACACTGATATAAACTGATATAAACGGATAGGAAACGGATAGGAAACGGATAGGCTCACATTGATCTGGGTACGGTTTCCCAATAGCAATGGAACTTAAGGCTTACAAGTGTTTTAACGATGCATCTTTCCTAGGTCTGTGGCGGTCATGACATTTCATCAGACGGTTATTGTCATGCAAAAGGCTGCCGGTCTCACGGTAATTAACCGTTAATTAACATAAACAGGTTCAACTCCAGGCCTCCACAAATACAAACAACTGATGCGTGACCTTTGGAACATTTAAATTAAAAAAAAAACATCGAAATAAATCAAAGTAATATAGCCTACACCATCACAATAAATCCATTATTTAATTTAGGCAGCTCTGAGGAAACATTATAAAGAAATTGTATTTCAGAAAAACAGTATGAGTTGTCCTACTGAATGTTATCTGGCTATGAGACATTCTATAGGCCGTAGGCTTGTTCATTTAGCAGACTAGATACTGTATGTTATCTGGCTATGAGACATTCTATAGGCCGTAGGCTTGTTCATTTAGCAGACAAGATACTGTATGTTATCTGGCTATGAGACATTCTATAGGCCGTAGGCTTGTTCATTTAGCAGACAAGATACTGTATGTTATCTGGCTATGAGACATTCTATAGGCCGTAGGCTTGTTCATTTAGCAGACAAGATACTGTATGTTATCTGGCTATGAGACATTCTATAGGCCGTAGGCTTGTTCATTTAGCAGACAAGATACTGTATGTTATCTGGCTATGAGACATTCTATAGGCCGTAGGCTTGTTCATTTAGCAGACAAGATACTGTATGTTATCTGGCTATGAGACATTCTATAGGCCGTAGGCTTGTTCATTTAGCAGACAAGATACTGTATGTTATCTGGCTATGAGACATTCTATAGGCCGTAGGCTTGTTCATTTAGCAGACTAGATACTGTATGTTATCTGGCTATGAGACATTCTATAGGCCGTAGGCTTGTTCATTTAGCAGACTAGATACTGTATGTTATCTGGCTATGAGACATTCTATAGGCCGTAGGCTTGTTCATTTAGCAGACAAGATACTGTATGTTATCTGGCTATGAGACATTCTATAGGCCGTAGGCTTGTTCATTTAGCAGACAAGATACTGTATGTTATCTGGCTATGAGACATTCTATAGGCCGTAGGCTTGTTCATTTAGCAGACTAGATACTGTATGTTATCTGGCTATGAGACATTCTATAGGCCGTAGGCTTGTTCATTTAGCAGACTAGATACTGTATGTTATCTGGCTATGAGACATTCTATAGGCCGTAGGCTTGTTCATTTAGCAGACAAGATACTGTATGTTATCTGGCTATGAGACATTCTATAGGCCGTAGGCTTGTTCATTTAGCAGACAAGATACTGTATGTTATCTGGCTATGAGACATTCTATAGGCCGTAGGCTTGTTCATTTAGCAGACTAGATACTGTATGTTATCTGGCTATGAGACATTCTATAGGCCGTAGGCTTGTTCATTTAGCAGACTAGATACTGTATGTTATCTGGCTATGAGACATTCTATAGGCCGTAGGCTTGTTCATTTAGCAGACTAGATACTGTATGTTATCTGGCTATGAGACATTCTATAGGCCGTAGGCTTGTTCATTTAGCAGACAAGATACTGTATGTTATCTGGCTATGAGACATTCTATAGGCCGTAGGCTTGTTCATTTAGCAGACAAGATACTGTATGTTATCTGGCTATGAGACATTCTATAGGCCGTAGGCTTGTTCATTTAGCAGACTAGATACTGTATGTTATCTGGCTATGAGACATTCTATAGGCCGTAGGCTTGTTCATTTAGCAGACTAGATACTGTATGTTATCTGGCTATGAGACATTCTATAGGCCGTAGGCTTGTTCATTTAGCAGACTAGATACTGTATGTTATCTGGCTATGAGACATTCTATAGGCCGTAGGCTTGTTCATTTAGCAGACAAGATACTGTATGTTATCTGGCTATGAGACATTCTATAGGCCGTAGGCTTGTTCATTTAGCAGACTAGATACTGTATGTTATCTGGCTATGAGACATTCTATAGGCCGTAGGCTTGTTCATTTAGCAGACAAGATACTGTATGTTATCTGGCTATGAGACATTCTATAGGCCGTAGGCTTGTTCATTTAGCAGACTAGATACTGTATGTTATCTGGCTATGAGACATTCTATAGGCCGTAGGCTTGTTCATTTAGCAGACTAGATACGCTTTATTTTATATCATATGATATTTTAGTAATAGGAATATAACTGAACTTAACTGGATAAAATACAAATAATATTTTTCCCCATTCCGGAGCGAGTACGCATATGAAGTGGCTATGGGAGGGCAACAAGACAATATGACGTTGTTCTACGAGTGGTCTGAGGCAGGCCTTAGATTACAAGTGTTTTCCTTTAAGTGCGACGTTATTAACAATGGGGTTTTAGAGATGTGACAATGCTCTTACGAAGGTTCCAGCAGTGAACTTAGCCTCAAGATGCTTTTTGGGAAACCAGGCCCTGTTCCATACATTAGGCCCCAGTCGTTCAAAAGTTATCCGGCCCTGTATGGTGATCTAGGTAATGAGTTGGACTGTAGAGGGCAGTAAAGGGCTTGTCCTGATGGATGAGTTGGACTGTAGAGGGCAGTATAGGGCTTGTCCTGATGGATGAGTTAGACTGTAGAGGGCAGTAAAGGGCTTGTCCTGATGGATGAGTTAGACTGTAGAGGGCAGTACAGGGCTTGTCCTGATGGATGAGTTGGACTGTAGAGGGCAGTAAAGGGCTTGTCCTGATGGATGAGTTAGACTGTAGAGGGCAGTAAAGGGCTTGTCCTGATGGATGAGTTAGACTGTAGAGGGCAGTAAAGGGCTTGTCCTGATGGATGAGTTGAACTGTAGAGAGCGGTAAAGAGCTTGTCCTGATGGATGAGTTGGACTGTAGAGGGCAGTACAGGGCTTGTCCTGATGGTTTAGGGTCAGTGCTGGTGTAGGGTTTAGGGTTTAGGGTCAGTGCTGGTGTAGGGTGTATGGTTTAGGGTCAGTGCTGGTGTAGGGTGTAGGGTGTAGGGTGTAGGGTTTAGGGTCAGTGCTGGTGTAGGGTGTAGGGTGTAGAGTTTAGGGTCAGTGCTGGTGTCGGTTTAAGGTGTAGGGTCAGTGCTGGTGTAGGGTGTAGGGTTTAGGGTCAGTGCTGGTGTAGGGTGTAGGGTTTAGGGTTTAGGGTCAGTGCTGGTGTAGGGTTTAGGGTTTAGGGTCAGTGCTGGTGTAGGGTGTAGGGTGTAGGGTTTAGGGTCAGTGCTGGTGTAGGGTGTAGGGTGTAGGGTTTAGGGTCAGTGATGGTGTAGGGTGTAGGGTGTAGGGTTTAGGGTCAGTGCTGGTGTAGGGTGTAGGGTTTAGGGTCAGTGCTGGTGTAGGGTGTAGGGTTTAGGGTCAGTGCTGGTGTAGGGTGTATGGTTTAGGGTCAGTGTCGGTGTAGGGTTTAGGGTTTAGGGTGTAGGGTTTAGGGTGTAGGGTCAGTGCAGCTCCTCCTGATGGTCCTCATGGCGATGTGTCTTCATGTGAGCATTACGACTCTTCACTTTAGAGAACACCCTGAAGGAGAGGAGGAGAGATGAGAACACAGACGGACGGACGGACGGACGGACGGACGGACGGACGGACGGACAGACAGACGAACAGACACAGGAGACTAGAGAACACCCTGAAGGAGAGGAGGAGAGATGAGAACACAGACAGACAGACGGACGGACGGACGGACGGACGGACGGACAGACGAACACAGGAGACTAGAGAACACCCTGAAGGAGAGAAGGAGAGATGAGAACACAGACAGACAGACGGACGGACAGACGAACAGACACAGGAGACTAGAGAACACCCTGAAGGAGAGGAGGAGAGATGAGAACACAGACAGACAGACGGACGGACGGACGGACGGACGGACGGGCGGACACAGGAGACTAGAGAACACCCTGAAGGAGAGGAGGAGAGATGAGAACACAGACGGACGGACGGACGGACGGACGGACGGACGGACGGACGGACGGACGGACGGACGGACGGACAGACGGACGGACAGACAGACAGACAGACAGACAGACAGACAGACAGACAGACAGACAGACAGACAGACAGACAGACAGACAGACAGACAGACAGACAGACAGACAGACAGACAGACAGACAGACAGACAGACAGACAGACAGACAGACAGACACAGACAGACAGACAGACACAGGAGACTAGAGAATATATAGTAGAGACATTGCTGGATGGATAGATGGATGGATAGATGGATAGATTGACAGAAGGTATCTCTCTTACTTGGTACACGCCCTACAGGGGTATGGAGGGGTAGGCTGTGTGTGGAGCTTGGCGCTGGGGGGAGAGTTGCTCGGTCTGGGACTGGAGCTGAATAGAGAGGGGGACATCCTCAGACAGACCGGCCCATAAAAGTGAGCCTTGCTGGGCCTCTCTACCTCTCCCAGGGCTGGGCTACAGCAACCAGAACCAGAACCAACCTGGAGCAGGTGACAGGAGGAACCACTGTGGATCGGTTGGCAGGCGTTCTGTGTCGAAATGGTGTGGAGCCCCATCTTACCATTCATGGTGGGCTGAGATGGATAGACCTACAGAGAGAACAGGTTACAGTAGTACTGACAGCAAGTCTGGTAGGTTCTCTCTGTACCTTGTCTGGCTTCTCTCTCTCTCTTTCAATTCAACTCAAATGAGCTTTATTGGCATGGGGAAAGTGTTTACATTGCCTAAGCAAGTGAAATAATCAATAAACAAAAGTGAGAAGACACAAAACAACATCATTGTTTTTTATTAGAAATGAACAGTAAATATTGCACTCTCTCTGTCTCTATTTCTCTCCACTGAGACACTCACCTGTCCGTCATTGTAGTCCCCGCTGACGAGGGAGACGATGTGATTGGCTGTGGGCCCAGAGCAGGGGAGAACGACTGCCCCCTCTCAGTGAAGCCACAAAGTTCAAGGCCGACCACGGTACTGCAGGCATTTTTTTGCAGAAAACAAGACCCCCCATTATAGTGAGGGGAAAATGACAATCTTCGTGGTCTATCTACAGGGGCGCAACTTTGGTTTTATAAGTGGGGGAGGGGCATAACTTGGCGGGGGGGTTTTGGGGGCATCTATAGCTAATTTCCTGTATTTCTACACAATCTAAAATGACCCGTAGCCCTTCTAGCAGTCATCAAGCTAGGTAAGTGATTGATACGACTGAACTAGATCAATGATAATTCAGTAATCAATATTGTGTTGCACCTTTAACTAATAGCCTAACAAATGAACAACTCTTACAAATGAAGTACATTAGACTTCACTCTGAGTGTCTTTATGACATCCTCTATAGGAAATTTCAGCCCGACCCGCCTACACGCCCGATTCGCCTGCACGCCCGACCCGCCTGCACGCCCGATTCGCCTGCACGCCCGAACCGCCTGCACGCCCGACCCGCCTGCACGCCCGACCCGCCTGCACGCCCGACCCGCCTGCACGCCCGACCCGCCTGCACGCCCGACCCGCCTGCACGCCCGATTCGCCTGCACGCCCGACCCGCCTGGACGCCCGACCCGCCTGCACGCCCGACCCCCATCAGTCTAGTCAACAACTCTCTCCCCAACAACTTCATTCCCATCTTTTTCTTTTATGTCTCAAGGGAAATGTTTGAAAAACAATAGTTTTAACAAAAACAGATATACACCTCCTACACATGAACACACAGAAGCAGTACATCCTCCATGTAGTTCATATCATAGACCTAATAGTACCTAGTGGCTAGGGGGTCCTCGGCCCTGCAGTGCCCCAACCCAACACACCCAGCTTTAGGATCTTAGTGAAACATTCCTTATTGGTTTCAGGTGTCTTAGGCCGAGGCCAGAGAGACAACCAACAGTACAACAGACCCCAAGGGCCAGGACTGAGCAGCCCAGCAGCTAGGGATTGCTTAAATAGGTATCTCCCCTAGCGTCAACCAAAAGTCTTTCCTCACATTTTTGCTTTACATGTTGGGAAAAGCCTCTATCAACCATTGATACTGTTTGGAAATCAAACCTTACAATAGCATCCAACTTTGAAGCTTCTTGCTTGGCCAATGTTTGCTGCACAGAGAGAATAAAGGGTTGTATCTATGGAAGTTCCCTGGTGGCCTGACCCTGATGAGACCCCTGTCACCATCTGATCCTGCTCAGATGAGGCATGACACAGAATTACATTGGTGTACATTTATACATGATATTATCCAAGAACAGAGTCGATGGTTCAATCATTGAGATGACCATGATTCCCAGATCCCAGACTGTAGTCTACCCATCAACTCAAGATGGAACTTTATATCCATTCACTGATTGTTATAATATACTGCAAAATTCACCTGAGTGCCGTAGACTGGTCTTCCCTGGCTGTCTGACCCTGCTGGGACACCTGTCACCATCTGATCCTGCTAAGACATGATGACCATAGTGTTGTGTACTGACTGTGCACCATGACAGTGAAGCCTGTAGAGCTGTTTATACCATGTCAGTGTGAAAACTAGGGAATTAGCTAGGGAAACGGACAGATCAATAACATTACATTGCTATACTGACTAATAAAAACTAACATTACGCTGAAGAAATGTCAGAATATATTGGTCTTCAATCGTTTGGCCACTGTTTTCATCGTTTGATTCAAGTCTAGTGTTATTGAGGTAAAAATAATAGCTAAAGTTAGTGAGCTAGCTAGCTAACGTTAGCCAACGTTTGGCTAGCTCTAGCTAATGGTACTATGGTACATCATCAAATGTACTTCTGTTGAAATGGGACAAAACAAAGGCTACAAAATATTTCCATACACACAACAGCCTTTACGTACTGCTACCTGACAGATAGCTAGAGGCTAGCTAGAGCTGGATTGGCTGTGGTAGCTACTAGCTAGCTATTTAGCTGCTAGTAGTTCATTCACTTCAGTGGAGAGGGGATGAAACATTAGCTAACATAACATGTCAGTTACACTTCTAGCTCAGCACTTATGTCAAACAGCAGTTACAGTGGGGAGAACAAGTATTTGATACACTGCCGATTTTGCAGGTTTTCCTACTTACAAAGCATGTAGAGGTCTGTAATTTTTATCATAGGTACACTTCAACTGTGAGAGACGGAATTTAAAACAAAAATCCAGAAAATCACATTGTATGATTTTTAAGTAATTAATTCGCATTTTATTGCATGACATAAGTATTTGATCACCTACCAACCAGTAAGAATTCCGGCTCTCACAGACCTGTTAGTTTTTCTTTAAGAAGCCCTCCTGTTCTCCACTCATTACCTGTATTAACTGCACCTGTTTGAACTCGTTACCTGTATAAAAGACACCTGTCCACCCACTCAATCAAACAGACTCCAACCTCTCCACAATGGCCAAGACCAGAGAGCTGTGTAAGGACATCAGGGATAAAATTGTAGACCTGCACAAGGCTGGGATGGGCTACAGGACAATAGGTAAGCAGCTTGGTGAGAAGGCAACAACTGTTGGCGCAATTATTAGAAAATGGAAGAAGTTCAAGATGACGGTCAATCACCCTCGGTCTGGGGCTCCATGCAAGATCTCACCTCGTGGGGCATCAATGATCATGAGGAAGGTGAGGGATCAGCCCAGAACTACACGGCAGGACCTGGTTAATGACCTGAAGAGAGCTGGGACCACAGTCTCAAAGAAAACCATTAGTAACACACTACGCCGTCATGGATTAAAATCCTGCAGCGCACGCAAGGTCCCCCTGCTCAAGCCAGCGCATGTCCAGGCCCGTCTGAAGTTTGCCAATGACCATCTGGATGATCCAGAGGAGGAATTGGAGAAGGTCATGTGGTCTGATGAGACAAAAATAGAGCTTTTTGGTCTAAACTCCACTCGCCGTGTTTGGAGGAAGAAGAAGGATTAGTACAACCCCAAGAACACCATCCTAACCGTGAAGCTTGGAGGTGGAAACATCATTCTTTGGGGATGCTTTTCTGCAAAGGGGACAGGATGACTGCACCGTATTGAGGGGAGGATGGATGGGGCCATGCATTGCGAGATCTTGGCCAACAACCTCCTTCCCTCAG